>NC_059133.1:72613119-72889868 GCF_020740605.2 Lemur catta | reverse complement strand
CTTCCTCTCTGAAAGGGGTATATTAATTTATTCCAATAATCATTTCCTCTAGAGGTCTCCTAATTACATGAATATATAACATGAAGTCATATTTTTAATAATTTTTTAACAGTAAGATGTTTTTTCTTGCATCTTACTGCTACATATGCTCTCAACATGTACAGATTTTCTTGTTTTTTGTCCCCACAGTATCCTTTTGTCAACTTTATGGTCTTAACAAACCAGAGTTTTACAGAAGAGACTCACAGAGGCTGTGCGACTTTCCCAACATCATGTGGCTAATTATTTGCCTATCTGGGGTTTGCCCCTAGGCTTCCAAACTTTGGACTCAGTGTTTTTTCTATCAGAGATAGAATTATTTTGAATATTTTTTTTGAGAAACATTGGTTGGACAAGTATAAATTACTACAAATTCCAAATTAATGACTTTATAATTGTATCAGAGACTGGTATATGAGAAATACAGTTCTTTTTTATTAAGATTGTCTTAAATGGACAAATCATAACTGTATATAATTATGAGGTACAATGTGGTGTTTTGATATATGTATATGACGTGGAATGAAAGCTTTACATATTAAACAATCTGATGAGTACATATTATCAGTTCAACATTATATTAGCTGAAATTAGCGATTTAAAATGAGGGATATCATGATATTCTGGCCTTGAAGAACTTATAACAAAGGAGAAAAGGTTACCCTCCATTATGCTATTTATTAAAGAATATGGAAATTATTATATTCTCTATATTAATGATGTAAAGAGAGAGGATGGCACACACTGCTGTGTGCCTGACACTTCAGTAGGTGCTTTGTGAATGTAAACTTGAGTATTATAATATGCTAATTTCAGTGGAATCAAATACACCTAAATGTATGACTCAAACACTGAGAACTGTGGGTAGTAGAAAAGAAAGTTGCAGAAATACTTCATGGGGAAGCTTGAGATTCAATTTCAGCTGACCTTTGTTAAGCATCTTAAAACTCCAGAATGTGTGATACTAGGTATGAGCTTGTTTTAAATGCTCTATATTGATTATTTGAAGTGCCGTGGCCATGGTCTTAGTACCTCCATTTATACAGAGGAGGAAACTTAGGCTCAAAAGATGTAATAAACCTACCAAAGCTAACCTGTCCAGTGGTTGGTCCAGGATTTACCTCCAAGTCATTTGATTGTTTGACCAAAGGATTTTCCCCAGAACAACACTTCTCAGAAGCTGGCATTATTGGCAAAAGGGCAAGTTCCCTCCTTGTAAAAGGGTGGTGCTCACAGTTTCTTTGCAGTCTTTGAGGGTGATCTTCCCCCCAATCTGAACATACCTAATAGCTGGGCACCAAGTAATCAATAAGATCTGGGTTCTTTACACTTACTATTTTACTTTGTTAATGGGGTGACTTAACAAGACTCCAATTTTGAAAGAAACTGACAGGTTCTTTGAACTTGTATTTGATTTTTTTTACATTCCTTAAAAAATATTTGCATATATTCATAGGGTATAAGTGCAATTTGCTATGAATTTGTATTTGAATGCTGATTCAACTCTTATCCATTGGGGTACCTGAGTAAATTATATAACCTCTCAGAATCTGCCCTGCTAGGAAGCTTTGAGAATTAAAAAAGAAAGACACATAGTAAGGATTCAACAAATATTATTTGCCCTCCCCACCACCACTTTGATATTTAGTTGTTAGAAATAGAACATAAGGCGAATGCCCTTCATGTTGGCAAAAGGGAAATACACTCTCCTAAAAATAAACCAGTGTTTCTCAAAGTATGGTCCTGGGGCCAGCAGCCTCAGCACCATCTGTGAACTTGTGAAAAGCTTAACTTTTGGGGCCTCACCAGAGATCTTCCAAATCAGAAATTTTAAAGGTGGTGCCTAGAAATCTGTTTGACAACAAGCCCTTCAAGTGATTCTGATACAGTCTAAGGTTTGAGAACCACTCTTGTGAAGGCACCTTCAGCTTCTTTGAATTCTAAATCATCAGTTTTCTTCCCTTCAGCAGTACTTATTTCTAACACAAGGGAAAAATGCATAGATTTCTTAAATCAGTGTTTTTCAAAATGCAATCCATAGGCCAGTTGTATCAGAATCACTTGAGGTGATTTTCAAAATGGTAGATTCCTGGGTCCCACACCAAACTACATAGTTGGAATCTCTGAAGGGTAAGCCTCAAGATAATGCATTTTACAGGCTCTCTGGATGATTTGCACATTCATCAAAATTGTGAATTGTTCTGTTGCAATAAACACAGCATTACCAGTAACAGAGTTGTGTGACAGTCGACACAGCATTACTGGTAACAGAGTTGATTAACAGCACAAGGTGAAAGTGGTGAGTTCTTCTACCCCAGGAAGGGAATAATAATGATTAGAGCAGAGATAAATGAGTTCAATATTATATTGGCAGTACTCACCAGGGCAATTATGCAAGAAATGAAATAAAAGACATCCAGATAGGAAACAAATTATTAATAGCTAGTGGTGATGACTGCATAACCTTATGACTATACCAAAGCCCACCGATTTATCCACTTCAGTGGTGCATTTATGGTGTATGAATTATATCTCAATGTTATAAAAAGGAGTCAACCAGACCTTTATAGAAGGTGTTTGCTTAAAAACACAAAACTCTTAGATTAACCATTTTTCCCTGACTTACTTCCCTTGTCCTTATGTGAAATGGTTTTATTGTTATATCATTAATCACTGGTTTCCATTTTTATGTCTCTCTAGCTCATACTGAGAAACACGAGGAATCAGTTACCTTGGGAAGCCCAGATTTCCATACAATTAGTGAGGGGCAAAAATCTTCAGGAACTTCTAAAACAAGGAAAGGCAAAGAAAAATCTTCTGAGAAGGAAAAGACAGCTAAAGAAAAACAGGCACCTCGCTTTGAGCCTCAGGTGGGTGTGGTATTTTTTAAAATTTGAGTCACTTAATGAATTTAGGTCCATTGGATGCTTACTTGTCTGTCTCTCCTGAAGACAAAACTGTGAAAAATTCTGTCTCCCTGATTACAGCAGCCATCCAAATACTCTGAGAACATTCCTTGGACATTTTCCCAGGCTTCCTTTTCCAGTTCAGTATCAAAAAGCATTCATTGAACTTTTAGTGTATAGAATACTTTTCTTGGGACTTGGGCCTCTAAGATTAACATGATCCAGTCCCTACCCTAAAAGAACTCACAGTCTAATGGAGGAGATTAAAGATAAACAAAGAGTTTTAATGTTAGATGTCATAGGTACAGTGGTAGAAAGCATAGGTTCTAATCCAGCCTCTGCCACAGTGAGTGTTAAAGAGCAAAAAGTATATTTCCCAGGTTTCCAGCAGGATTAACTGAGTAGGATGTTGATATCATTGGTAAAATGGGCAATGAAGGAAAATTATTAATAGCAAATAAGGAGAAGTGACGATGATTCAGTCATTCCAGACTACAGAAAGGTCCACTTGCATTTGAAAGGTTTTATTTCCCCGCTGAAGTCTACCCTTGGAAGTGAAGTAAATAAGTTTAACTCAACCCATGTATTCCTACAAGACACGTGGCCCTCCTGTAGTATCTTCACAGTGCTCCCTTCCCTCATCAAAACTGGATCCTAGAATAGTTTCTGATAAACTCATTTATCAAGCAATTTAAAAATGATAAAAGCCAATACACTGTGTTTTAAAAGGAAGAAATAAAAAATTTCCAGTTGTGAGATTTGGTTCTTACCAGAATATTAGGGGAATATTGCAGTTCGGTCCTTACAAGAATATTAGGGGAATACTGTAGGATGTAAGGTCTTTTTGGTAACACTGAAACCAAACTGCACACGAAAACTTTATTCAGTGGCTGTGCCAATTCCCCCTTCCCCAGCCACATTATTTGACATGGATAATGGACACAGTCTCAGCCTTATGTAAAGTGAAGTGTAACCACATCACTTTCAAGCCTCTCTTCCAACCCAGTTGCCACCAATGAGCCCCACCTATGCAGAAATTGTCAAGCCCTATATCAACCTGTTCCCAGTCTATGGTCCACTCAAGTGACCCTAGGAGACATCAAAATGTGGTTAGATTTCATAATGGATATAGAGCAAGTATATGCAGACCTGGAAATGAGCAATTATCCTTCTCTCATTTTTGTGACAAGATTCTATAAGTGGGCATAAGTATAATTTAGAACAAAAAATTTAGAACTAAAAAAATTTAAAACAATTTTTGTTCTAAATTATACTTATGTATAATTTTAAGTAAAATTTGTATACAATGAAATGCACAAATCTTAATTGTACAATTCAATGAGTTTTGACAAGTGTATTCACCATGTAATTCATGTGCCTATCAAGATATATAGATCATTTCCACAAGCTCAGAAATACCTTCAAACTTCCCTGCAGTCATCCCCCTGCCGCATCTCCCAGTAAGCACTGATCTTTCAGTCACTATATATTACTTTTGCTTGTTGTGGGATTTTATATAAATGAATCATACAAGATGTACTCTTTTGTCCTCAACAACTTCTCAGTAATCAGTAGTTTATTACTTTTTAATGTTAAGTAGTACCCAGTTATATAAATATACTATAATTTGTTTATCCATCCCTCAGTTGGTAGGCATTTATGTGTTTTTCTTTTGGTGTTATTATGAATAAGACTGCAATGAACAATCTTGTTCAAGTCTTTTGTGAATATAAGTTTTCATATCTCTTGAGTAAAATACCTAACAGTGAAATTATGAATCATAAGGTAATATCCAGACCCTTATGAAAGGAGGAAAACCTCCTACCCAAAGACTTTTATTTTATTTTATCAGACATCCATTATGCACTCTCAGCAAGAAGACCCAAATAAACCGTACTGGATTTTGAGGTTGGTCACTGAACACAGTGAATCAGAATTATTTGAAGTGAGAAAAGATACAGAACGAGCAGATGAAATCCGAGCCATGAAGCAAGCCTGGGAGACAACTGAGCCAGGAAGAGCAATCAAGGTTACCTGACTTTGAAAAGCTGTCATTTTTTTACTTTTCATCCTTAGGCAAGGTCTGAAAAAAAAGTCATGCAGGTCAAACCACAGTCTTTCCTTTAGAAATGGTATCTAGAATTTTATCAGACATTGATTAACCAGATATTAAGATCACATTGGGACACATTGTGAAATGTTACTCTCTTGATAATCAAAGCAAAGCACACGCTGATGCCACTTACAGACCCAAACTATGAGTTACCTCATTCGTTTACATAGCCCTGCCTGTGTCCGCGTCTGCCCTTAACACTCCCACGTAAGAAAGCAGAAAAATGTTTCCCACGTGCTTCCCAAAGCTTAGAACAGCCTTAGATAGATAAAAAGCACGCTGCCCCCTAGTGGAACATGCACACCTCGTCTCTCGCCCCTGTGTTTGATAAGAGTCATCGCCGTAGTGAAACACTGCTACTTAAATAAGCGCTTCGTGTTTCAACTCAGCGGCACTGGAGCAGATGGAAAGATTCAGGAGCAAATGAATCTAAGATAGCATGCCCCGCTTGTTAGTTTTAGGACTGCTTCTTCATTCATTCTCAAATACAACTGTGACAAAATTATGGCTGGTTCAGAATTTGAGTTTATTTGGTAATGAAGAAGAGCTGGCCTGGTTCAAACCGCCCTACTCAACTCACACGTCCCTGGTTCGAGACTATGTCGCCGCCTGTACTGGTTGCTGATTTTCAAGAGCTTAAAAGGCCGCTTGTGTTTGTTCCTCAGGCTTTGCAGGCTCGTTTGTATTACCTCCTCCAGTTCATTCAGAAACCCTGCGAAGCTGAGAGCGCCAGTGGGCCTGCGGCTGAAAGCCAGGCCAAACCCATGGAAGAAGGTCAGTGAATCCACCCCAGCTGCCTCAGAGCACACAGCTGTTACTTGCACCTCTTAAAAAATAGTCAGTGGGTCATGCTTGGTAAAAAGGACCCATTTCAGAATCTCTTTTCTTTAGGAAGTGGAAAAAGTCACGCAATTTCAGCTGTGTGAACAGCACTTCAATTATCAAATCGCTTTCACTCATTTTCTCATTTAGGTCCTACATTTCCTCCCCCTCCCCCCAGCACACACACACAAGTAAATAAGAAGCCAGAGATAAGAGTGCAGCCTAATTGGAAGGTAGCTGTATGGAACTTGAAGGCAGGCCTGCTACCATAATTCTGTCGCCTTTCTGATAACAACAATAGCAAATAATAACATGAAGAATTACAATAATAAAGCTAACTTAGTTTATTGAGTGATTGCCTTGGGCCAGGCACTGTGCTTTATATTAATTATTTCATTTAATGCTCACATCAATCCACTGAAGTATATAATATTATTTCCAGTTTATCAAGAAAGACAGCAGCACAGAGAGTGTCAATAATTTTTTAAGTTCACAAGATCCCCAGAGACAGAGCCAGCCTGCAGATGGGGCCCTCTCGGACCCTAGCATCTTCTAACAGCCACTTGACTGCTCCCTCTATCACAACACTGGTCTGTCCACGGAGGCTGAGGACATCCACATCCCAAATCATGCTTCTCCATTTTTATATCTTCAGGAATGTAATTCAATAATTGTTACACAAATAATGTCTCTTAACTTTTCATAGGAACAGTGTGAACAGCAAGCATCACCCTAACCCTACGATCCTGGGATGGGCACTGTGCCAAGCATTTTATACTCATTATCTCACTTTAACCTGTAGCAACTCTAAAGCAGATGTTACTATTCCCATTTCACAGATAAAGAGACTGAAGTTCAGAGGGTCACCTTTATCTAGGAAGTGACAAATTTGGGATTTGAAATATTTCTAACTTCTAAAGTACTCACTCCTCTAATAGTTAGAGTGTAGTGTAATGTTAGCAAAAATATAGGTGAATAAGATTAAGTTTTTATCTTTTTGGCTATAGTGTTTATTTTTTTAATTTGTATTAACATAGATGTAAAGAAAATTACACTGGACACATTAAAAATGACCAAAAAACTTTATTGAAGACTACTGAAACAGGGAAGAGAGACTGAACTCAACTTGGAATACAACAGGGACAAGTGGGGATTGATAGCCAATAAGGCCAGGAGAGGTAGTGGATGGGAAATTACCAAGAGGAACTTGATTGCATATCGAGGGTGGGTAGACTCTGGGTAAATTGGCTTCACAGGATTCTTTGCTAAAATGGAGTGAGCAGGCCAAAGACAGGGCCTAGTGAAGACCAGGATTCAGAGGCGCCTGACTTTGTCCGTAACATACACACAGTGAAGGCACAAATCTTAACTGTACAGCTCAATTATCTTTCGCATATGTGCACACTCAGTAGCCACTGTTCAGATCAAGGTATAAAACACCATGTCCCACAAGTCCTCCTCATTCGCCTCCCAGTCACTTCCTCCCTCAAGGCAACCACTAGTCTAACGTCTGTCACCATCAATTAATTTTGCCTATTCTTGAACTTCATCAGTTTAGACTCATATGTACTTTATATGTCTCATGATTTGGTTTTTCTGTTTCTTCCTGTGTCGGCAGTAGGAAACTGTGTTTTACAAGAAATTTATCCATTTTACCTAGGTCCAACTTATTGGAGTAAATTTTATCTTTAACTCTTTTTTTTTTTTTTTTTTTTTTTTCCTCAATCAGTCTTGCTCTAGGGAGTGCGTCAATTTTAATAATGTTTTTCAAGAACCAACTTTTGACTATTGAATGTCTTTTATTTTTCTATTTCTTCATACTCTTAAGCATTACCTTATCCACTGCCTTTCATTCAATGCAGATTATAACATGAATTTGATTACCTGAAATTGATAAGTAGGGAAAAAAATGTCTGTATAATGCGGAAGTCGTGGTAGGTTTTATATAGTTTTTCCTGGGCCTAGGAATCAGGAACAATGGGAAGAGAATATGGCGTTAAAGAAAAACCTCCCAGCTTTACAACTTTACAAGCAAGAGCCCTTTTCAGCTTTGTTTTAGTGCGATTTCGAACAAGTGCCTGCACACAGGGCTCCCTCCCTGGGAAGGATACCCCATTCCTGCACAAGCACAGTTTTCAGCATAGGGCCGGTTGCCTTTTTTCCAGGGCCCATATTAATGGCAGCCCCAATAGTTCAAAGATATCATTTCCTTTTCTATTGTCTCAGCTCCTAAAAGCCTCTTTTTTTAATGTTAAGTTTTAATATCTTGAAGCAGCTGCCAGACACACTACTCGTCTGGGCCATCCACATCATCCTCTGAGGTACCAATGGTTGTTTTTCTGTGCTCTGGTAAGAAGTGGCAAAGCTTTTGAGTCATCTGCTCCAAATCTGTGCTTTTATAAGCAAGCCCTGTTACTTGTTGCATGTGATTTCATAGAATGCAAGCTTTCTTAGTAATGCACATGTCATGTTGTAGTAGAAAAGCCTGCAAGTGCTGTAAAAGAGCCAGAGGGAAAGAATTCCGTGGGTTCAGAGAGCAAAGAGATGGCAGGGAATGTGGTGTGGAAGAGGTGGCAAATGACCAAGGGCTTGAGGTATCTGGCAAAATCCATGAGCAGTGAAAGTGAAGGAGCGCCCTCGTCAGGGAAGGAAGAGTGGAAGGAAGAGAGCAAGCAGATCGTGCAGAAGGAATATAGAAGTAAGTATTGCACCTGTTGGTAAGATAAATATGTATTTTCAAATAAACACTCTGGAGAAGATTGTTGCTTAAACACATGTGATGGCTAGGGCTATAAAAGTAGAAAAATATGTTCTTTAGATTCATAGGTCTTCATTTTACTTATCAGGGTTGGTAATTTGCTCAAGGACCTGATTATTAAATACTTAATTGCAAGATAAAAGTGGGCAAAAAAAAAATTAGCAGGTATATTTTTCCGTTTGTAGGTTTTCTTGGTCTACAGATGCTAAAAATGTCAGCCTCCACATGTACAATTGTCATTAGCACAGATCCTTTTTGATTTACCTATGGTATGCTATGTGATAGATTTTCTTTATAACAAATCTTAAGGAGTTAGTGTCTAAAATGTTGAAAAAGACCAATTTTCAGTGGTTAACAAGTCAGACTGACTTGATTCACTTCTGTATGGATTTGTATTTGTTCATGAAAATGAACCTAAATCTTTGATGGAAGGGAAATGCCTTTTCATACTCCACGAGGAAGAATTATCCCTAAGCAACTCCTGGACTCTTTCTGTCCCAAAGGGGACTAAGTGTCTTCTCTGACTGATACATTTGGAAAGAATGACTTGGGCTGCCCTTGGGAGCTTGAGTCCCCTGCTCCTGCCTGAGCGACGAGCACTACCTGTGCCTGCGCTGGAAGAGTTGGTTAGCTCCAGGTTTCTGTGATCAGTGTTCATTCGTTGTCTCTCACATCAAGCTACATCCTCCAATTACACTGTACCAATAGCAAAATTTTCCTCGTTATTTCTCTGCTAGTTCTGAACCCAGGCAGGAAAGAAGGATGTTTTGGAAAGAAGCATTCTCAAAAACACCGACAAGGATTCTCTTCTCAAAATTGCTAAATCATTCTGAGAATTTTAAAATGAAGAAATGTTTAAGACTAAATCATGCTCTTGAATGATTTCCGTAGTAAGAGTAAAATTTCAAAATTCGAAAAACTCTTTCACTATACTAACAAGTGATTCTGATACTTTTGAACTGATTGTGAAAGTAAGTGTCGATTTAATAGGTAATGACTCACATGGCATTACCACTAAAACCTATTAGAACATCTTTCATCTAATATTAATATTTAATCTGTAGAGTGATTTTGCAAGTTTTAGTACTTGAGCTTCTATGAATTAGAGAAAGCATATACTGTTATCTCCACGTCATAAATGAGGGAATTGATAAATGATTCACCCAAGGGCAGGAAGCTGATGCAATTTGGATAGAACCAGGACTCAAATCTGGTTCTTTGGACTCCATATATTGTGATCTCTAACTGAACACAAATATTTCCCCATACTTAGTTAATTTAAAGATCTGTAAAATTTTTTAAAAATGTAAATAAAACGCTTGGGACTCTGACTCGGGGGAATGGGCGGGACATGGACAATGTATATGACCTGAACTTATGTACCCCCATGATGAGCTGAAATAAAAAAAAAAAAAGTAAAACAGTGCAATTTAAATTCCGCGATATCAAATTATTTATTTGGTGACAAGGTAATCTTTTTTAAAAGAAGTTTCATTTTTAATTGACAATTTCATATATTTATGGGGTAAAATGTGATATTTTATTGCATGTATACATGGTGGAATGATCAAATCAGGGCAATTAGCATATTGATCACATCAAATACTATTTCTTTGTGGGGAAAACATTTAATTTCCATTCTTTTAGTTATTTTGAAACATACAATACACTATTATTAACTATAGTCACCAAGCTGTGCAATAGATCACCAGAACCTGTTCCTCTTATCTCACTGAAACTTTGTACCCTTGACCAACATTTCCCCTTTCCCTGTCCACTGCCCTCCACCCACACAACCTCCAGTTTCTGGTAACCACCATTTTATTTTCTAGTTCTATGAGTTTAACTTTTTAGATTGCACATATAAGTGAGATCATGCAGTATTTGTTTCTCTGTACCTGGCTTATTTCACTTAGCATAATGTCCTCCAGGTTGATCCCTATTGTTACAAATGACAGAATTTTCTACCTTTTTAAGGCTGAATAGTGTTCCACTATGTGTATATATACACCACATTTTTGTCATCCATTCATCCATGGATGGACACTTTAGTTCCATATCTTGGCTATTATGAATAATGCTGAAGGGAACATGGAACTGCAGACATCTCTTTGACATACTGATTTCAGTTCCTTTGGATATATAGCCAGAAATATGATTGCTACATGATATGGTAATTCTACTTTTAGTTTTTTGAAGAACCTCCATACTGTTTTCCAAATGGCTATACTAATTTACAATACCACCAACAGTGTACATGGGTACCCTTTTCTCCACATCCTTGCCAAAGCTTGTTATCTTTCAAATTTTTGATAATAGCCAATCTAACAGGTATAAGGCGATATCTCATTGTGGTTTTTATTTGCATTTCTCTGATAATTAGAGATGTTCAGCATTTTATTCATATATCTGTGGGTAATTTGTATGTCTTCTTTTGAGAAATGTCTATTTAGGTCCTTTGTCCATTTTTTAATCCAGTTGTCTTCTTGTTATTCAGTAGTTTAAATTCCTTTTATAATTTTTATATTAGCTCCTTACCTGATACATGATTTGTAAATATCTTCTCTCAATCTGTGAGTTTTTTCTTCACTATGTTAATTATTTACTTTGTTGTGCAGAGGTTTTTAGTTTGATACAGTCCCATTTGTCTATTTTTGCTTTTGTTGTTTGTGCTTTTAGGGTCATATCCAAGAAATCATTGCCAAGACCAATGTCATGGAACATTTCCCCTATGTTTTCTTCTAGTAGTTTTACAGTTTCAGGTCTTATGTTTAAGTATTTAATCCATTTTGAGTTGATTCTTGTTAAAGTGTAAGATAAAGGTCCATTTTCATTCTTACATACATGGATCTTCAGTTTTCCCAAGACCATTTATTGAAGAGACTATCTTTTCCTGTTGTGTGTTCTTGACATCTTTGTTGAAAATGAGTAGATTATAGGTATGCGTGTTTATTTCTGGGCTTTCTGTCCTATTCTTTTGGTTGATGTGTCTGTTTTGATGCCAGTACCATGCTTTTTTGATTATTATATCTTTGTAATATAGTTTGAAATCCTATAGTGTGATACCTCCACACATGATCTTTTTGGTCAAGATTTATTTGACCATTTGGGGTCTTTTGTGGTTCCATACAAATTTTAGGAGTATCTTTTCTGTTTCTCTGAAGAATGACATTGGAATTTGGATAAGGATTACCTTGAATCTATAGATTTCTTTGGCTAGTTTGGACATTTTATTATAACAATATTAATTCTTCCAGTCTATGAATATGGGATATCTATCCATTTATTTGTGTCATCTTCAATTTCTCCTATCAGTGTTTTGTCCAAGGCCACACCAACCTCCACCCATCAGGCCCCATTGTACTCTGAAGCTAACAAGGTAATCTTTAAATTGAGAAAACTGAATGTAATCATGATTCTTAACTTTACACCAGCCTGAGGGCAGTCACAGTGTAGACTTCATTTTTTTCCCAGAGCCACAGACCAGTGCTGTGAGGCACAGCAGTTTGTACCCCAGTTCCAGCTCCCGTACTCCCCATTTCTTCACATCATTGGCCATCAGAGTCTTAAGACATTTTCATTAAAGTCAATGTAATTGTGAAGGGGTGTACTTTTGGGTGGGGAGGAGGAATAAGGACAGGGAAGAAAGGTAAAAGTCAGCAGGAAAGGAGGACCCTAGCCAAAGAAGCCTGTCATCAAGCAAAAAAAGTCTTCAAAATATTTCTCATTTAAAAACATTTATTATCATTTTAATTAAATGCATTAAATGAGAAATTTAATTGTGTACCATCAAGGAAAACTGACTTTCTTTCCCTTCAAGGAGAGGTATGCTGTTGCGTGATTCCATTACTGAAACACTGCCATGTACCACAGAAGCTATGGTTGTAGAGGAACCCGGATCAGAACCATGGGTTCAGGTGTCCAGCTGTTCTTGGGGACTCTGCATGTCAGCCCTTGTGTGCTGTTCATATACCCCCCACCCCTGGGCACTCACTCCAGAAGAAGCATCACTCATAAGAGATTATAGATTCTCCGAGAGTTTTCTGTGGTTTGGCCTCTACATTCCCATAGATAATTGTAACTCCTTTATGCTTGCAACTTCCTATTTTCATATATTACATAATGTATAATAGAACAGTTTCCCTCATAGTGTCAGAGGACATGTCAGCCATGCCATTATGGATCTCACTCCTGAGCATTCTTCTCCAACTGTGAGCATCATCAAGATCAAACATCCAGCCATTGCGTTTACTTCCCCTTTCATTTCTGGGTATCTTGGAAAGTACTTCTTCCAGAGATGGGAAGTGATCTTTGTCTGTATCTCCAAATCTCTTTTTCCCTGGCTTGGCATTCAAAATATTTCTCATCATATTTTTTAAACATTGACTCTCACACTATGTATGACGAAAGCAGTTTTTTTCCACCAGTCTGTTGCAAACCAAATCTTTTGTAAAATATAATAAAAATGACCCAGAAGTTTCTAGTTGCCACACAAAATATTTCTAAATGCATTCTCTCACTTTTAGAACTTATCCCACAGTGGACAAGTTTGGAGATAGAGGATGGTACACATGTGCACACACACACTCACTTCGATAGTATTGTTCTAGAGGTCCAAGACTATCATACCAGACTCATACCCTATTCCTCCGTGTGTGTGTGTGTGTGTGTGTGTGTGTGTGTGTGTGCGCGCGCGCGCGCACTTGTGCGCGTATAATTTGGCAAAATGTAAGAAAAACCAAACATCTAATTGATCAGGAAATATTTTCTTTCTAGTCAGAGTGAGCACAGTTGGTGTCTTTTAGAAAGAATCCAAGTTTGAAATTCCAAAAATATATGCAATATAAGTAGATTCATGAGAAAAGCAAATGAATTTTAGAAATCTAAGATATCATAGTAATCATGATGAAAAAAGAAAAGCATTCCTCCTGGAGGCTGTAGGGAAGGATCTGTTTCGTTTGGCAGCTTCTAGGGCCACCTGACTCTTTGGCTGTGGCCTCTTCCTCATAGTCACAGCCAGCAGGAGAGCATCTTCACATCTCTCTCCCTCATTCACAATATCATCAATAATAAAAGTTTGGAAATAAATTTTTATATTGAAAACTACGAAACATCACCAAAGGAAATTTTATAAGATCTACATAAAGAATCCACGCTTTGGACTAGAAGACTCAGTATTGTTCAGATAGTAATCTTTCTCCCATTGATCTATAAATTCAGTATAATTTCCATCAAAATCATAATAGACATTTTATAGATTTGATAAGCTGATTCCAAAACTTATGTGTAAATGCAAAGGACCCAGAATGTCCAAAATAATTTTGAAAAAGAAAAAACAAATGGGAAGAGAACTTCCTCAACATGATAAAGAATATCAACAAAAAAACTGCAGCTAACATCATATTTGATGGTGAGGAACTGGAAGCTTTCTCACCAAGATCAGAAACAAGCCAAAGATGTCCTTTCTCACCACTCAGTTTCAACATTGTACTGAAAGTCCTAGCAAATGCAATAAGACAAGAAAAAGAAATTTAAAGATGCACTGACTGGGAAGGAAGAAATAAAACCGGCTTTGTTTGTAGATGGTGTGACTGTGTAACAAATGTCCCACTCTGATGGGGGGAGTCTATGTATGTGTTTCTTCAGACAAAGTCCTCCTCCCATTAGAGTGTATGTGGCTGTGGAAGGGAGCCTGTGAGTCTGCTATGAGCTCCCATGTCCCTGAACTCTTCTCAGAAAATGCGCAGGGAGCTTCTCTGCCAGCTACAGAAGTTTGGCTCCTGGGAAGAGGGGATAGGTTTCTGGATTCATTTAAATGGTGTAGTATGAGTGCACAAAGCCAACCGTACAGGAACTGCTGATGTGTCTCTTGCTTATACCCTCCAGGGCTATATCCCTGAGGCTGACCAGAAGACAAGACTGACTTTCGTAGGCCCAAGCTTGCCACAAGGCATAGTCAGTGGCACTGAGGTCACACAGTTACAAAAGCGTAACCTTGGGACTTGCCTCTCACTCCAAATCCTGTACTCTACAACATAGCAGGGTTTAGTAACTATTTAGATTGTAATGGTCACCAAGTCTAAGGAGTCATAGCATATGTTGCTAAATCTTCTGAATAAGAATTTATATGTTAAACTAAATGACATAGGACAGGTCATGGAACGCATGGAAAAAGTGTAGCTGGAGATTCATAAGTATTCTGTCTGGGCATCAGAAACATGAAACAGTTTGAAGCACGCCCAGGAGGAAAGAAAACCCGGGCGCTTGTGTTAAGTTGTATTGCTGACGTGTGCCGGAAACCCTGGCAAGGGCCCGCAGCATGAAACAGGCAGTTGAAGAGAAATGGATCCATTCAATGGGATCTCAAAACCTTAGCTGGTTTGCAGGGTGTTTTTGTCTGGACACATGCATGATGAATTCCATGAAACGTTTATTTCCATGAGTGGGATTTCATTTACTTCCACACATTCATTTACCCATTGGGTCTAAACACTGAAACAGGATCCGCACTTTTCACCCTTCCTTTCAGAATCATTTGATTCATCAGCTAGCAATGGTGATTCTTTCTCCAGACCAATCCAAGGCTAGGCCAAGTAACTCGATCTTTCCAAGAGGTGTGTGGCACAACTTTTCAAAGAACCGAAGGTGGAGAACTATTTGGTATTTTCCCAGAGCACTTTTCACCGTAATTGTCATAAGGTTGGTTTCTGCATCCTAAAGCATACGAGAGATTTCACAGACGAAAGCAGGCTGAGACCCAGTAAACTTGGCATTTCCAACAGTTGGTCCCAGAGACTACAAAGAAAGTGTTCTTTTAAGTATTATTCCACTGTGGTTTCAACATTATTTTCAGAACGTGAGCAGGGTTCTCGCCTTAGCATAAGAATCCTGCCTGGTAGTTGAGATTTCTGGGTGGGGTGTAAGTGCGGGGCTTATGTCAGCCCTGCCTTTAATTTGTTTCCTCCAGAGTTGGTAAGTGCATATTTGCGTGAGATCGGAAAAGTGTGGATCGTGCTTCAGATTTCATCCTGACACTTTGGAAATGACCAGTATGTTGGTAATTATTTGCCATTTCCATAGAGTTTTCCACCGTAATAGTCATGAGGTCGGTCTCTGCATCCTGAAGTGTATGATGCTTTTTGCAGAGACACCTATGCTGAGGCCCAGGTAGCTTGCTATTTCCCATAAGTGGCACCGGAGCCTTGGAAGATAGGATTATTTTCAGTATTACCAGAGCATGCTTTCACCACTGTTTCAATAACGGGAGCCCTTTTCAACCGTTAGCGGAAGAATCCTTCTTTGGAGATGAGATATTTTTCTGGGGTGGCAAGTGCATGGCCTCTGTCTGTCCTGGGTTTGATGGACTAGCGCCAGACATGAGAAGCGCGCCATTGTGGGACAGGTTAATAGTGCGGATCCTGTTTCAGTCTAAAGACTGAAACAGGATCTGCACTTTTCACCGTTCCTTTCAAAATCATTTGATTAATCAGCTAGGAATGGCGATTCCTTCTCAAGCAATCCAAGGCTAGGACAAAGTAACTCGATCTTTCCAAGAGGTGTGTGGCAGAACTTTTCAAAGAACCGCTAGGTGGAGAATTATTTGGTATTTTTCCGTAGCACACTTCACCGTAATTGTCCTAAGGTTTGTCTCTGCATCCTTAAGCACACCAGACTTTTCACAGACGAAAGCAGACTGAGGCCCAGTAATCTTGGCATTTCCAATAGTTGGTCCTAGAGATTCCCAAGAAAGTGTTCTTTTAAGTATTATTCCACTGTGGTTTCAGCATTATTTTCAGAACCCGAGCAAGGTTCTCCCATTATCATAAGAATGCTGCCTGGTAGTTTAGATTTCTGAGTGGAGTGCAGGTGCGGGGCTTCTATCACCTTGCCTTTGATTTGTTTACCTCCAGAGTTGCCGCGAGCATATATGCGTGAGATGGGAAAAGTGTTTACCGTGCTTCAGATTTCATCCTGACACTTTTGAAATCACCAGTATGTTGGTAATAATTTGCCATTTCCATAACGTTTTGCACCGTAAGAGTCATGAGGTCGGTCTCTGCATCCTGAAGTCTATGATGCTTTTTGCAGAGAAACCTCTACTGAGGCCCAGGTAACTTGCTATTTCCCATAGCTGGCACAGGAGCCTTGGAAGATAGGATTGTTTTCAGTTTTATTTCACCATTTTTTCATCACAGTTTCAAGAATAGGAGCCCTTTTCAACCGTTAGCAGAAGAATCCTTCTTTGGAGATGAGATATTTTTCTGGGGTGGCAAGTCCAGGGCCTGTGTCTGCCCTGGGTTTGTTGGACTAGCGCCAGACATGAGAAGTGCGCCTTTGTGGGACAGGTGAATAGTGCGGATCCTGTTTCAGTCTAAAGACTGAAACAGGATCCGCACTTTTCACCGTTCGTTTCAAAATCATTTGATTAATCAGCTAGGAATGGCGATTCCTTCTCCAGAGCAATACAAGGCTAGGACAAAGTAACTCGATCTTTCCAAGAGGTGTGTGGCAGAACTTTTGAAAGAACCGCTAGGTGGAGAACTATTTGGTATTTTTCCGTCGCACTCTTCACCTTAATTGTCATAAGGTTGGTCTCTGCATCCTTAAGCATACGAGAGGTTTCACAGATGAAACAGGCTGAGGCCCAGTAACCTTGGCATTTCCAATAATTGGTCCTAGAGACTACCAAGAAAGTGTTCTTTTAAGTATTATTCCACTGTGGTTTCAACATTATTTTCAGAACGTGAGCAGGGTTCTCGCATTAGCATAACAATCCTGCCTGATAGTTGAGATTTCTGGGTGGGGTGTAAGTGAGGGGCTTCTGTCAGCCCTGCCTTTGATTTGTATACCTCCAGAGTTGGTAAGTGCATATTTGCATGAGATGGGAAAAGTGTGGTTCGTGCTGCAAATTGCATCCTGACACTTTTGTAATCACCAGTGTGTTGGTAATTATTTGCCATTTCCATAGCGTTTGGAACCGTAATAGTCATGAGGTCGGTTTCTGTATCCTGAAGCGTATGATGCGTTTCGCAGAGAAACCTCTGCTGAGGCCCAGGTAACTTGCTATTTCCCATAGCTGGGACTGGAGCCTTGGAAGATAGGATTGTTTTCAGTATTATTTCACCATCCTTTCACCAGTGTTTCAAGAACGGGAGCCCTTTTCAACCGTTAGCGGAAGAATCCTTCTTTGGAGAATAGATATTTTTCTGGGGTGGCAAGTGCAGGGCCTCTGTCAGTCTTGGGTTTGTTGGACTAGCGGCAGACATGAGAAGTGAGCCTTTGTCGGTCTGGTGAATAGTGGGGATCCTGTTTCAGTCTAAAGACTGAAACAGTATCGGCACTTTTCACCGTTCCTTTCAGAATCATTTGATTCATCAGCTAGGAATGGCGATTGCTTCTCCAGACCAATCGAAGGCTACGCCAAAGTAACTCGTTCTTTCCAAGAGGTGTGTGGCCCAACTTTTGAAAGAACCGCTAAGTGGAGAACTATTTGGTATTTTTCCATAGCACTTTTCACCGTAATTGTCATGAGACTGGTCTCTGCATCCTTAAGGATACGAGAGTTTTCACAGACGAAGCAGGCTTAGACCCAGTAATCTTGGCATTACAATAGTTGGTTCTAGAGACTACCAAGAAAGTGTTCTTTTAAGTATTATTCCCTTCTGGTTTCAGCATTATTTTCAGAACCTGAGCAGCGTTCTCGCATTAGCATAAGAATCCTGCCTGGTAGTTGAGTTTTCTGGGTGGGGTGTAAGCGCAGGGCTTCTGTAAGCCCTGCCTTTGATTTGTTTACCTCCAGAGTTGGAAAGTGCATATTTGCGTGAGATGGGAACAGTGTGGATCGTGCTTCAGATTTCATCCTGACATTTTGAAATGACCAGTGTGTTGGTAATTATTTGCCATTTCCATGGCGTTTGGCACCGTCATAGTCATGAGGTCGGTCTCTGCATCCTGAAGCCTATGATGCTTTTTGCAGAGAAACCTCTGCTGAGGCCCAGGTAACTTGCTATTTCCCATAGCTGGCACAGGAGCCTTGGAAGATAGGATTGTTTTCAGTATTATTTCACCATCCTTTCACCACTGTTTCAAGAACGGGAGCCCTTTTCAACCATTAGTGGAAGAATCCATCTTTGGAGATGAGATATTTTTCTGGGGTGGCAAGTGCAGGGCCTCTGTCAGTCCTGGGTTTGTTGGACTAGCGCCAGACATGAGAAGTGCGCCTTTGTGGGACAGGTGAATAGTGCGGATCCTGTTTCAGTCTAAAGACTGAAACAGGATCCGCACTTTTCACCGTTCCTTTCAGAATCATTTGATTCATCAGCTAGGAATGGCGATTGCTTCACCAGACCAATCGAAGGCTAGGCCAAAGTAACTGGATGTTTCCAAGAGGTGTGTGGCCCAACTATTGAAAGACCCGCTAAGTGGAGAACTATTTGGTATTTTTCCGAAGCACTTTTCACCGTAATTGTCATAAGGTTGGTCTCTGTATCCTTAAGCATACCAGAGTCTTCACAGACGAAACAGGCTGAGGCCCAGTAAGTAATCTTGGCATTTCCAATAGCTGGTCCTAGAGACTACCAAGACAGTGTTCTTATAAGTATTATTCCGTTGTGGTTTCAGCATTATTTTCAGAACCCGAGCAGGGTTCTCGCAATAGCATAAGAATCCTGCCTGGTAGTTGAGATTTCTGGGTGCGGTGTAAGTGCGGGGCTTCTGTCAGCCCTGCCTTTGATTTGTTTACCTCCAGAGTTGGAAAGTGCATATTTGCGTGAGATGGGAAAAGTGTGGATCGTGCTTCAGATTTCATCCTGACACTTTGAAATGACCAGTGTGTTGGTAATTATTTGCCATTTCCATGGCGTTTGGCACCGTAATAGTCATGAGGTCGGTCTCTGCATCCTGAAGCCTATGATGCTTTTTGCAGAGAAACCTCTGCTGAGGCCCAGGTAACTTGCTATTTCCCATAGCTGGCACAGGAGCCTTGGAAGATAGGATTGTTTTCAGTATTATTTCACCACCCTTTCACCACTGTTTCAAGAACGGGAGCCATTTTCAACCTTTAGTGGAAGAATCCTTCTTTGGAGATGAGATATTTTTCTGGGGTGGCAAGTGCAGGGCCTCTGTCAGTCCTGGGTTTGTTGGCCTAGCGCCAGACATGAGAAGTGCACCTTTGTGGGACAGGTGAATAGTGCGGATCCTGTTTAAGTCTAAAGACTGAAACAGGATCCGCACTTTTCACCGTTCCTTTCAGAATCATTTGATTCATCAGCTAGGAATGGCGATTGCTTCACCAGACCAATCGAAGGCTAGGCCGAAGTAACTCGATGTTTCCAAGTGGTGTGTGGCACACCTATTGAAAGAACCGCTAAGTGGAGAACTATTTGGTATTTTTCCGAAGCACTTTTCACCGTAATTGTCATAAGGTTGGTCTCTGCATCCTTAAGCATACCAGAGTCTTCACAGAAGAAACAGGCTGAGGCCCAGTAATCTTGGCATTTCCAATAGTTGATCCTAGAGACTACCAAGAAAGTGTTCTTTTAAGTATTATTCCGTTGTGGTTTCAGCATTATTTTCAGAACCGGAGCAGGGTTCTCGCATTAGCATAAGAATCCTGCCTGGTAGTTGAGATTTCTAGTTGGGGTGTAAGCACGGGGCTTCTGTAGGCCCTGCCTTTGATTTGTTTACCTCCAGAGTTGGAAAGTGCATATTTTCGTGAGATGGGAAAAGTGTGGATCGTGCTTCAGATTTCATCCTGACACTTTGAAATGACCAGTGTGTTGGTAATTATTTGCATTTCCATGGCGTTTGGCACCGTTATAGTCATGAGGTCGGTCTCTGCATCCTGAAGCCTATGATGCTTTTTGCAGAGAAACCTCTGCTGAGGCCCAGGTAACTTGCTATTTCCCATAGCTGGCACAGGAGCCTTGGAAGATAGGGTTGTTTTCAGTATTATTTCCCCATCCTTTCACCACTGTTTCAGGAACGGGAGCCCTTTTCAACCGTTAGTGGAAGAATCCTTCTTTGGAGATGAGATATTTTTCTGGGGTGGCAAGTGCAGGGCCTCTGTCAGTCCTGGGTTTGTTGGCCTAGCGCCAGACATGAGAAGTGCGCCTTTGTGGGACAGGTGAATAGTGCGGATCCTGTTTCAGTCTAAACAATGAAACAGGATCCGCACTTTTCACCGTTCCTTTCAGAATCATTTGATTCATCAGCTAGGAATGGCGATTGCTTCACCAGAAAAATCGAAGGCTAGGCCAAAGTAACTCGATGTTTCCAAGAGGTGTGTGGCCCAACTTTTGAAAGAACCGCTAAGTGGAGAACTATTTGGTATTTTTCCGTCGCACTCTTCACCTTAATTGTCATAAGGTTGGTCTCTGCATCCTTAAGCATACGAGAGGTTTCACAGATGAAACAGGCTGAGGCCCAGTAACCTTGGCATTTCCAATAATTGGTCCTAGAGACTACCAAGAAAGTGTTCTTTTAAGTATTATTCCACTGTGGTTTCAACATTATTTTCAGAACGTGAGCAGGGTTCTCGCATTAGCATAACAATCCTGCCTGATAGTTGAGATTTCTGGGTGGGGTGTAAGTGAGGGGCTTCTGTCAGCCCTGCCTTTGATTTGTATACCTCCAGAGTTGGTAAGTGCATATTTGCATGAGATGGGAAAAGTGTGGTTCGTGCTGCAAATTGCATCCTGACACTTTTGTAATCACCAGTGTGTTGGTAATTATTTGCCATTTCCATAGCGTTTGGAACCGTAATAGTCATGAGGTCGGTTTCTGTATCCTGAAGCGTATGATGCGTTTCGCAGAGAAACCTCTGCTGAGGCCCAGGTAACTTGCTATTTCCCATAGCTGGGACTGGAGCCTTGGAAGATAGGATTGTTTTCAGTATTATTTCACCATCCTTTCACCAGTGTTTCAAGAACGGGAGCCCTTTTCAACCGTTAGCGGAAGAATCCTTCTTTGGAGAATAGATATTTTTCTGGGGTGGCAAGTGCAGGGCCTCTGTCAGTCTTGGGTTTGTTGGACTAGCGGCAGACATGAGAAGTGAGCCTTTGTCGGTCTGGTGAATAGTGGGGATCCTGTTTCAGTCTAAAGACTGAAACAGTATCGGCACTTTTCACCGTTCCTTTCAGAATCATTTGATTCATCAGCTAGGAATGGCGATTGCTTCTCCAGACCAATCGAAGGCTACGCCAAAGTAACTCGTTCTTTCCAAGAGGTGTGTGGCCCAACTTTTGAAAGAACCGCTAAGTGGAGAACTATTTGGTATTTTTCCATAGCACTTTTCACCGTAATTGTCATGAGACTGGTCTCTGCATCCTTAAGGATACGAGAGTTTTCACAGACGAAGCAGGCTTAGACCCAGTAATCTTGGCATTACAATAGTTGGTTCTAGAGACTACCAAGAAAGTGTTCTTTTAAGTATTATTCCCTTCTGGTTTCAGCATTATTTTCAGAACCTGAGCAGCGTTCTCGCATTAGCATAAGAATCCTGCCTGGTAGTTGAGTTTTCTGGGTGGGGTGTAAGCGCAGGGCTTCTGTAAGCCCTGCCTTTGATTTGTTTACCTCCAGAGTTGGAAAGTGCATATTTGCGTGAGATGGGAACAGTGTGGATCGTGCTTCAGATTTCATCCTGACATTTTGAAATGACCAGTGTGTTGGTAATTATTTGCCATTTCCATGGCGTTTGGCACCGTCATAGTCATGAGGTCGGTCTCTGCATCCTGAAGCCTATGATGCTTTTTGCAGAGAAACCTCTGCTGAGGCCCAGGTAACTTGCTATTTCCCATAGCTGGCACAGGAGCCTTGGAAGATAGGATTGTTTTCAGTATTATTTCACCATCCTTTCACCACTGTTTCAAGAACGGGAGCCCTTTTCAACCATTAGTGGAAGAATCCATCTTTGGAGATGAGATATTTTTCTGGGGTGGCAAGTGCAGGGCCTCTGTCAGTCCTGGGTTTGTTGGACTAGCGCCAGACATGAGAAGTGCGCCTTTGTGGGACAGGTGAATAGTGCGGATCCTGTTTCAGTCTAAAGACTGAAACAGGATCCGCACTTTTCACCGTTCCTTTCAGAATCATTTGATTCATCAGCTAGGAATGGCGATTGCTTCACCAGACCAATCGAAGGCTAGGCCAAAGTAACTGGATGTTTCCAAGAGGTGTGTGGCCCAACTATTGAAAGACCCGCTAAGTGGAGAACTATTTGGTATTTTTCCGAAGCACTTTTCACCGTAATTGTCATAAGGTTGGTCTCTGTATCCTTAAGCATACCAGAGTCTTCACAGACGAAACAGGCTGAGGCCCAGTAAGTAATCTTGGCATTTCCAATAGCTGGTCCTAGAGACTACCAAGACAGTGTTCTTATAAGTATTATTCCGTTGTGGTTTCAGCATTATTTTCAGAACCCGAGCAGGGTTCTCGCAATAGCATAAGAATCCTGCCTGGTAGTTGAGATTTCTGGGTGCGGTGTAAGTGCGGGGCTTCTGTCAGCCCTGCCTTTGATTTGTTTACCTCCAGAGTTGGAAAGTGCATATTTGCGTGAGATGGGAAAAGTGTGGATCGTGCTTCAGATTTCATCCTGACACTTTGAAATGACCAGTGTGTTGGTAATTATTTGCCATTTCCATGGCGTTTGGCACCGTAATAGTCATGAGGTCGGTCTCTGCATCCTGAAGCCTATGATGCTTTTTGCAGAGAAACCTCTGCTGAGGCCCAGGTAACTTGCTATTTCCCATAGCTGGCACAGGAGCCTTGGAAGATAGGATTGTTTTCAGTATTATTTCACCATCCTTTCACCACTGTTTCAAGAACGGGAGCCATTTTCAACCTTTAGTGGAAGAATCCTTCTTTGGAGATGAGATATTTTTCTGGGGTGGCAAGTGCAGGGCCTCTGTCAGTCCTGGGTTTGTTGGCCTAGCGCCAGACATGAGAAGTGCACCTTTGTGGGACAGGTGAATAGTGCGGATCCTGTTTAAGTCTAAAGACTGAAACAGGATCCGCACTTTTCACCGTTCCTTTCAGAATCATTTGATTCATCAGCTAGGAATGGCGATTGCTTCACCAGACCAATCGAAGGCTAGGCCGAAGTAACTCGATGTTTCCAAGTGGTGTGTGGCACACCTATTGAAAGAACCGCTAAGTGGAGAACTATTTGGTATTTTTCCGAAGCACTTTTCACCGTAATTGTCATAAGGTTGGTCTCTGCATCCTTAAGCATACCAGAGTCTTCACAGAAGAAACAGGCTGAGGCCCAGTAATCTTGGCATTTCCAATAGTTGATCCTAGAGACTACCAAGAAAGTGTTCTTTTAAGTATTATTCCGTTGTGGTTTCAGCATTATTTTCAGAACCGGAGCAGGGTTCTCGCATTAGCATAAGAATCCTGCCTGGTAGTTGAGATTTCTAGTTGGGGTGTAAGCACGGGGCTTCTGTAGGCCCTGCCTTTGATTTGTTTACCTCCAGAGTTGGAAAGTGCATATTTTCGTGAGATGGGAAAAGTGTGGATCGTGCTTCAGATTTCATCCTGACACTTTGAAATGACCAGTGTGTTGGTAATTATTTGCATTTCCATGGCGTTTGGCACCGTTATAGTCATGAGGTCGGTCTCTGCATCCTGAAGCCTATGATGCTTTTTGCAGAGAAACCTCTGCTGAGGCCCAGGTAACTTGCTATTTCCCATAGCTGGCACAGGAGCCTTGGAAGATAGGGTTGTTTTCAGTATTATTTCCCCATCCTTTCACCACTGTTTCAGGAACGGGAGCCCTTTTCAACCGTTAGTGGAAGAATCCTTCTTTGGAGATGAGATATTTTTCTGGGGTGGCAAGTGCAGGGCCTCTGTCAGTCCTGGGTTTGTTGGCCTAGCGCCAGACATGAGAAGTGCGCCTTTGTTGACAGGTGAATAGTGCGGATCCTGTTTCAGTCTAAACAATGAAACAGGATCCGCACTTTTCACCGTTCCTTTCAGAATCATTTGATTCATCAGCTAGGAATGGCGATTGCTTCACCAGACCAATCGAAGGCTAGGCCAAAGTAACTCGATGTTTCTAAGATGTGTGTGGCCCAACTTTTGAAAGAACCGCTAAGTGGAGAACTATTTGGTATTTTTCCGAAGCACTTTTCACCGTAATTGTCATAAGGTTGGTCTCTGCATCCTTAAGCATACCAGAGTCTTCACAGACGAAACAGGCTGAGGCCCAGTAATCTTGGCATTTCCAATAGTTGGTCCTAGAGACTACCGAGAAAGTGTTTTTTTAAGTATTATTCCGTTTTGGTTTCAGCATTATTTTCAGAACCCGAGCAGGGTTCTCGCAATAGCATAAGAATCCTGCCTGTTAGTTGAGATTTCGGGGTGGGGTGTACGTGGAGGACTTCTGTCAGCCCTGCCTTTGATTTGTTTACCTCCAGAGTTGGAAAGTGCATATTTGCGTGAGATGGGAAAAGTGTGGATCGTGCTTCAGATTTCATCCTGACACTTTGAAATGACCAGTGTGTTGGTAATTATTTGCATTTCCATGGCGATTGGCACAGAAATAGTCATGAGGTCGATCTCTGCATCCTGAAGCCTATGATGCTTTTTGCAGAGAAACCTCTGCTGAGGCCCAGGTAACTTGCTATTTCCCATAGCTGGCACAGGAGCCTTGGAAGATAGGGTTGTTTTCAGTATTATTTCACCATCCTTTCACCACTGTTTCAAGAACGGGAGCCCTTTTGAACCGTCAGTGGAAGAATCCTTCTTTGGAGATGAGATATTTTTCTGGGGTGGCAAGTGCAGGGCCTCTGTCAGTCCTGGGTTTGTTGGACTAGCGCCAGACATGAAAAGTGCGCCTTTGTGGGACAGGTGAATAGTGCGGAACCTGTTTCAGTCTAAAGACTGAAACAGGATCCGCACTTTTCACCGTTCCTTTCAGAATCATTTGATTCATCAGCTAGGAATGGCGATTGCTTCACCAGACCAATCGAAGCCTAGGCCAAAGTAACTGGATGTTTCCAAGAGGTGTGTGGCCCAACTATTGAAAGACCCGCTAAGTGGAGAACTATTTGGTATTTTTCCGAAGCACTTTTCACCGTAATTGTCATAAGGTTGGTCTCTGCATCCTTAAGCATACCAGAGTCTTCACAGACGAAACAGTCTGAGGCCCAGTAATCTTGGCATTTCCAATAGTTGGTCCTAGAGACTACCAAGACAGTGTTCTTTTAAGTATTATTCTGTTGTGGTTTCAGCATTATTTTCAGAACCCGAGCAGGGTTCTCGCATTAGCATAACAATCCTGCCTGGTAGTTGAGAATTCTGGGTGGGGTGTAAGTGCAGGGCTTCTGTCAGCCCTGCCTTTGATTTGTTTACCTCCAGAGTTGGAAAGTGCATATTTGCGTGAGATGGGAAAAGTGTGGATCGTGCTTCAGATTTCATCCTGACACTTTGAAATGACCAGTGTGTTGGTAATTATTTGCCATTTCCATGGCGTTTGGAACCGTAATAGTCATGAGGTCGGTCTCTGCATCCTGAAGCCTATGATGCATGTTGCAGAGAAACCTCTGCTGAGGCCCAGGTAACTTGCTATTTCCCATAGCTGGCACAGGAGCCTTGGAAGATAGGATTGTTTTCCGTATTATTTCACCATCCTTTCACCACTGTTTCAAGAACGGGAGCCCTTTTCAACCGTTAGTGGAAGAATCCTTCTTTGGAGATGAGATATTTTTCTGGGACGGCAAGTGCAGGGCCTCTGTCAGTCCTGGGTTTGTTGGACTAGCGCCAGACATGAGAAGTGCGCCTTTGTGGCACAGGTGAATAGTGCGGCTCCTGTTTCAGTCTAAAGACTGAAACAGGATCCCCACTTTTCACCGTTCCGTTCAGATTCATTTGATTCATCAGCTAGGAATGGCGATTGCTTCACCAGACCAATCGAAGGCTAGGCCAAAGTAACTCGATGTTTCCAAGTGGTGTGTGGCCCAACTATTGAAAGAAACGCTAAGTGGAGAACTATTTGGTATTTTTCCGAAGCACTTTTCACCGTAATTGTCATAAGGTTGGTCTCTGCATCCTTAAGCATACCAGAGTCTTCACAGACGAAACAGGCTGAGGCCCAATAATCTTGGCATTTCCAATAGTTGGTCCTAGAGACTACCAAGAAAGTGTTCTTTTAAGTATTATTCTGTTGTGGTTTCAGCATTATTTTCAGAACCCGAGCAGGGTTCTCACATTAGCATAAGAATCCTGCCTGGTAGTTGAGATTTCTGGGTGGGGTGTAAGTGCGGGGCTTCTGTCAGCCCTGCCTTTGATTTGTTTACCTCCAGAGTTGGAAAGTGCATATTTCCTTGAGATGGGAAAAGTGTGGATCGTGCTTCAGATTTCATCCTGACACTTTGAAATGTCCAGTGTGTTGGTAATTATTTGCATTTCCATGGCGTTTGGCACAGAAATAGTCATGAGGTCGGTCTCTGCATCCTGAAGCCTATGATGCTTGTTGCAGAGAAACCTCTGCTGAGGCCCAGGTAACTTGCTATTTCCCATAGCTGGCACAGGAGCCTTGGAAGATAGGATTGTTTTCAGTATTATTTCACCATCCTTTCACCACTGTTTCAAGAACGGGAGCCCTTTTCAACCGTTAGTGGAAGAATCCTTCTTTGGAGATGAGATATTTTTCTGGGGTGGCAAGTGCAGGGCCTCTGTCAGTCCTGGGTTTGTTGGACTAGCGCCAGACATGAGAAGTGCGCCTTTGTGGGACAGGTGAATAGTGCGGATCCTGTTTCAGTCCAAAGACTGAAACAGGACCCGCACTTTTCACCGTTCCTTTCAGAATCATTTGATTCATCAGCTAGGAATGGCGATTGCTTCACCAGACCAATCGAAGGCTAGGCCAAAGTAACTCGATGTTTCCAAGTGGTGTGTGGCCCAACTATTGAAGGAACCGCTAAGTGGAGAACTATTTGGTATTTTTCCGAAGGACTTTTCACCGTAATTGTCATAAGGTTGGTCTCTGCATCCTTAAGCATACCAGAGTCTTCACAGACGAAACAGGCTGAGGCCCAGTAATCTTGGCATTTCCAATAGTTGGTCCTAGAGACTACCAAGAAAGTGTTCTTTTAAGTATTATTCCGTTGTGGTTTCAGCATTATTTTCAGAACCCGAGCAGGGTTCTCGCATTAGCATAAGAATCCTGCCTGGTAGTTGAGATTTCTGGGTGGGGTGTAAGTGCAGGGCTTCTGCCAGCCCTGCCTTTGATTTGTTTACCTCCAGAGTTGGAAAGTGCATATTTGCGTGAGATGGGAAAAGTGTGGATCGTGCTTCAGATTTCATCCTGACACTTTGAAATGACCAGTGTGTTGGTAATTATTTGCATTTCCATGGCGTTTGGCACAGAAATAGTCATGAGGTCGGTCTCTGCATCCTGAAGCCTATGATGATTTTTGCAGTGAAACCTCTGCAGAGGCCCAGGTAACTTGCTATTTCCCATAGCTGGCACAGGAGCCTTGGAAGATAGGGTTGTTTTCAGTATTATTTCACCATCCTTTCACCACTGTTTCAAGAACGGGAGCACTTTTGAACCGTCAGTGGAAGAATCCTTCTTTGGAGATGAGATATTTTTCTGGGGTGGCAAGTGCAGTGCCTCTGTCAGTCCTGGGTTTGTTGGACTAGCGCCAGACATGAAAAGTGCGCCTTTGTGGGACAGGTGAATAGTGCGGATCCTGTTTCAGTCTAAAGACTGAAACAGGATCCGCACTTTTTACCGTTCCTTTCAGAATCATTTGATTCATCAGCTAGGAATAGCGATTGCTTCACCAGACCAATCGAAGGCTAGGCTAAAGTAACTCGATGTTTCCAAGTGGTGTGTGGCCCAACTATTGAAAGAACCGCTAAGTGGAGAACTATTTGGTATTTTTCCGAAGCACTTTTCACCATAATTGTCATAAGGTTGGTCTGTGCATCCTTAAGCATACCAGAGTCTTCACAGACGAAACAGGCTGAGGCCCAGTAATCTTGGCATTTCCAATAGTTCGTCCTAGAGACTACCAAGAAAGTGTTCTTTTAAGTATTATTCTGTTGTGGTTTCAGCATTATTTTCAGAACCCGAGCAGGGTTCTGGCATTAGCATAAGATTCCTGCCTGGTAGTTGAGGTTTCTGGGTGGGGTGTAAGTGCGGGGCTTCTGTCAGCCCTGCCTTTGATTTGTTTACCTCCAGAGTTGGAAAGTGCATATTTGCGTGAGATGGGAAAAGTGTGGATCGTGCTTCAGATTTCATCCTGACACTTTGAAATGACCAGTGTGTTGGTAATTATTTGCCATTTCCATGGCGTTTGGCACCGTAATAGTCATGAGGTCGGTCTCTGCATCCTGAAGCCTATGATGTTTTTGCAGAGAAACCTCTGCTGAGGCCCAGGTAACTTGCTATTTCCCATAGCTGGCACAGGAGCCTTGGAAGATAGGGTTGTTTTCAGTATTATTTCCCCATCCTTTCACCACTGTTTCAGGAACGGGAGCCCTTTTCAACCGTTAGTGGAAGAATCCTTCTTTGGAGATGAGATATTTTTCTGGGGTGGCAAGTGCAGGGCCTCTGTCAGTCCTGGGTTTGTTGGACTAGCGCCAGACATGAGAAGTGCGCCTTTGTGGGACAGGTGAATAGTGCGGATCCTGTTTCAGTCTAAAGACTTAAATAGGATCCGCACTTTTCACCGTTCCTTTCAGAATCATTTGATTCATCAGCTAGGAATGGCGATTGCTTCACCAGACCAATCGAAGGCTAGGCCAAAGTAACTGGATGTTTCCAAGAGGTGTGTGGCCCAACTATTGAAAGACCCGCTAAGTGGAGAACTATTTGGTATTTTTCCGAAGCACTTTTCACCGTAATTGTCATAAGGTTGGTCTCTGCATCCTTAAGCATACCAGAGTCTTCACAGACGAAACAGGCTGAGGCCCAGTAATCTTGGCATTTCCAATAGTTGGTCCTAGAGACTACCAAGAAAGTGTTCTTTTAAGTATTATTCCGTTGTGGTTTCAGCATTATTTTCAGAACCCGAGCAGGGTTCTCGCATTAGCATAAGAATCCTGCCTGGTAGTTGAGATTTCTGGGTGGGGTGTAAGTGCCGGCCTTCTGTCAGCCCTGCCTTTGATTTGTTTACCTCCAGAGTTGGAAAGTGCATATTTGCGTGAGATGGGAAAAGTGTGGATCGTGCTTCAGATTTCATCCTGACACTTTGAAATGACCAGTGTGTTGGTAATTATTTCCCATTTCCATGGCATTTGGCACCGTCATAGTCATGAGGTCGGTCTCTGCATCCTGAAGCCTATGATGCTTTTTGCAGAGAAACCTCTGCTGAGGCCCAGGTAACTTGCTATTTCCCATAGCTTGCACAGGAGCCTTGGAAGATAGGATTGTTTTCAGTTTTATTTCACCATCCTTTGACCACTGTTTCAAGAACGGGAGCCCTTTTCAACCGTTAGTGGAAGAATCCTTCTTTGGAGATGAGATATTTTTCTGGGGTGGCAAGTGCAGGGCCTCTGTCAGTCCTGGGTTTGTTGGACTAGCGCCAGACATGAGAAGTGCGCCTTTGTGGGACAGGTGAATAGTGCGGATCCTGTTTCAGTCCAAAGACTGAAACAGGATCCGCACTTTTCACCGTTCCTTTCAGAATCATTTGATTCATCAGCTAGGAATAGCGATTGCTTCACCAGACCAATCGAAGGCTACGCCAAAGTAACTCGATGTTTCCAAGTGGTGTGTGGCCCAACTGTTGAAAGAACCGCTAAGTGGAGAACTATTTGGTATTTTTCCGAAGGACTTTTCACCGTGATTGTCATAAGGTTGGTCTCTGCATCCTTAAGCATACCAGAGTCTTCACAGACGAAACAGGCTGAGGCCCAGTAATCTTGGCATTTCCAATAGTTGGTCCTAGAGACTACCAAGAAACTGTTCTTTTAAGTATTATTCCGTTGTGGTTTCAGCATTATTTTCAGAACCCGAGCAGGGTTCTCGCATTAGCATAAGAATCCTGCATGGTAGTTGAGATTTCTGGGTGGGGTGTAAGTGCGGGGCTTCTGTCAGCCCTGCCTTTGATTTGTTTACCTCCAGAGTTGGAAAGTGCATATTTGCGTGAGATGCGAAAAGTGTGGATCATGCTTCAGATTTCATCCTGACACTTTGAAATGACCAGTGTGTTGGTAATTATTTGCCATTTCCATGGCGTTTGGCACCGTAATAGTCATGAGGTCGGTCTCTGCATCCTGAAGCCTATGATGGTTTTTGCAGAGAAACCTCTGCTGAGGCCCAGGTAACTTGCTATTTCCCATAGCTGGCACAGGAGCCTTGGAAGATAGGATTGTTTTCAGTATTATTTCACCATCCTTTCACCACTGTTTCAAGAACGGGAGCCCTTTTCAACCGTTAGTGGAAGAATCCTTCTTTGGAGATGAGATATCTTTCTGGGGTGGCAAGTGCAGGGCCTCTGTCGGTCCTGGGTTTGTTGGACTAGCGCCAGACATGAGAAGTGCGCCTTTGTGGCACAGGTGAATAGTGGGGATCCTGTTTCAGTCTAAAGACTGAAACAGCATCCGCACCTTTCACCGATCCTTTCAGAATCATTTGATTCATCAGCTAGGATTGGCGATTGCTTCACCAGACCATTCGAAGGCTAGGCCAAAGTAACTCGATGTTTCCAAGTGGTGTGTGGCCCAACTATTGAAAGAACCGCTAAGTGGAGAACTATTTGGTATTTTTCCGAAGCACTTTTCACCGTAATTGTCATAAGGCTGACCTCTGCATCCTTAAGCATACCAGAGTCTTCACAGACGAAACAGGCTGAGGTCCAGTTATCTTGGCATTTCCAATAACTGGTCCTAGAGACTACCAAGACAGTGTTCTTTTAAGTATTATTCTGTTGTGGTTTCAGCATTATTTTCAGAACCCGAGAAGGGTTCTCGCATTAGCATAAGAATCCTGCCTGGTAGTTGAGATTTCTGGGTGGGGTGTAAGTCCGGGGCTTCTGTCAGCCCTGCCTTTGATTTGTTTACCTCCAGAGTTGGAAAGTGCATATTTGCGTGAGATGGGAAAAGTGTGAATCGTGCTTCAGATTTCATACTGACACTTTGAAATGACCAGTGTGTTGGTAATTATTTGCCATTTCCATGGCGTTTGGCACCGTAATAGTCATGAGGTCGGTCTCTGCGTCCTGAAGCCTATGATGCTTTTTGCAGAGAAACCTCTGCTGAGGCCCAGGTAACTTGCTATTTCCCATAGCTGGCACAGGAGCCTTGGAAGATAGGATTGTTTTCAGTATTATTTCACCATCCTTTCACCACTCTTTCAAAAGCGGGAGCCCTTTTCAACCGTTAGTGGAAGAATCCTTCTTTGGAGATGAGATATTTTTCTGGGGTGGCAAGTGCAGGGCCTCTGTCAGTCCTGGGTTTGTTGGACTAGCGCCAGACATGAGAAGTGCGCCTTTGTGGGACAGGTGAATAGTGCGGATCCTGTTTCAGTCTAAAGACTGAAACAGTATCCGCACTTTTCACCATTCCTTTCAGAATCATTTGATTCATCAGCTAGGAATGGCGATTGCTTCACCAGACCAATCGAAGGCTATGCCAAAGTAACTTGATGTTTCCAAGAGGTGTGTGGCCCAACTATTGAAAGAACCGCTAAGTGGGGAACTATTTGGTATTTTTCCGAAGCACTTTTCACCGTAATTGTCATAAGGTTGATCTCTGCATCCTTGAGCATACCAGAGTCTTCACAGACGAAACAGGCTGAGGGCCAGTAATCTTGGCATTTCCAATAGTTGGTCCTAGAGACTACCAAGACAGTGTTCTTTTAAGTATTATTCCTTTGTGGTTTCAGCATTATTTTCAGAACCCGAGCAGGGTTCTCGCATTAGCATAAGAATCCTGCCTGGTAGTTGAGGTTTCTGGGTGGGGTGTAAGCGCGGGGCTTCTGTCAGCCCTGCCTTTGATTTGTTTGCCTCCAGAGTTGGAAAGTGCATATTGGGGTGAAATGGGAAAAGTGTGGATCGTGCTTCAGATTTCATCCTGACACTGTGAAATGACCAGTGTGTTGGTAATTATTTGCCATTTCCATGGCGTTTGGCACCGTAATAGTCATGAGGTCGGTCTCTGCATCCTGAAGCCTATGATGCTTTTTGCAGAGAAACCTCTGCTGAGGCCCAGGTAACTTGCTATTTCCCATAGCTGGCACAGGAGCCTTGGAAGATAGGATTGTTTTCAGTATTATTTCACCATCCTTTCACCACTGTTTCAAGAACGGGAGGCCTTATCAACCGTTACTGGAAGAATCCTTCTTTGGAGATGAGATATTTTTCTGGGGTGGCAAGTGCAGGGCCTCTGTCAGTCCTGGGTTTGTTGGACTAGCGCCAGACATGAGAAGTGCGCCTTTGTGGGACAGGTGAATAGTGCGGATCCTGTTTCAGTCTAAAGACTGAAACAGGATCCGCACTTTTCACCGTTCCTTTCAGAATCATTTGATTCATCAGCTAGGAATAGCGATTGCTTCACCAGACCAATCGAAGGCTAGGCCAAAGTAACTCGATGTTTCCAAGTGGTGTGTGGCCCAACTATTGAAAGAACCGCTAAGTGGAGAACTATTTGGTAGTTTTCCGAAGCACTTTTCACCATAATTGTCATAAGGTTGGTCTCTGCATCCTTAAGCATACCAGAGTCTTCACAGACGAAACAGGCTGAGGCCCAGTAATCTTGGCATTTCCAATAGTTGGTCCTAGAGACTACCAAGAAAGTGTTCTTTTAAGTACTATTCTGTTGTGGTTTCAGCATTATTTTCAGAACCCGAGCAGGGTTCTGGCATTAGCATAATATTCCTGCCTGGTAGTTGAGGTTTCTGGGTGGGGTGTAAGTGCGGGGCTTCTGTCAGCCCTGCCTTTTATTTGTTTACCTCCAGAGTTGGAAAGTGCATATTTGCGTGAGATGGGAAAAGTGTGGATCGTGCTTCAGATTTCATCCTGACACTTTGAAATGACCAGTGTGTTGGTAATTATTTGCCATTTCCATGGCGTTTGGCACCGTAATAGTCATGATGTCGGTCTCTGCATCCTGAAGCCTATGATGCTTTTTGCAGAGAAACCTCTGCTGAGGCCCAGGTAACTTGCTATTTCCCATAGCTGGCACAGGAGCCTTGGAAGATAGGATTGTTTTCAGTATTATTTCACCATCCTTTCACCACTGTTTCAAGAACGGGAGCCCTTTTCAACCGTTAGTGGAAGAATCCTTCTTTGGAGATGAGATATTTTTCTGGGGTGGCAAGTGCAGGGCCTCTGTCAGTCCTGGGTTTGTTGGACTAGCGCCAGACATGAGAAGTGCGCCTTTGTGGGACAGGTGAATAGTGCGGATCCTGTTTCAGTCCAAAGACTGAAACAGGATCCGCACTTTTCACCGTTCCTTTCAGAATCATTTGATTCATCAGCTAGGAATAGCGATTGCTTCACCAGACCAATCGAAGGCTAGGCCAAAGTAACTCGATGTTTCCAAGTGGTGTGTGGCCCAACTATTGAAAGAACCGCTAAGTGGAGAACTATTTGGTATTTTTCCGAAGGACTTTTCACCGTAATTGTCATAAGGTTGGTCTCTGCATCCTTAAGCATACCAGAGTCTTCACAGACGAAACAGGCTGAGGCCCAGTAATCTTGGCATTTCCAATAGTTGGTCCTAGAGACTACCAAGAAAGTGTTCTTTTAAGTATTATTCCGTTGTGGTTTCAGCATTATTTTCAGAACCCGAGCAGGGTTCTCGCATTAGCATAAGAATCCTGCCTGGTAGTTGAGATTTCTGGGTGGGGTGTAAGTGCCGGCCTTCTGTCAGCCCTGCCTTTGATTTGTTTACCTCCAGAGTTGGAAAGTGCATATTTGCGTGAGATGGGAAAAGTGTGGATCGTGCTTCAGATTTCATCCTGACACTTTGAAATGACCAGTGTGTTGGTAATTATTTCCCATTTCCATGGCGTTTGGCACCGTCATAGTCATGAGGTCGGTCTCTGCATCCTGAAGCCTATGATGCTTTTTGCAGAGAAACCTCTGCTGAGGCCCAGGTAACTTGCTATTTCCCATAGCTTGCACAGGAGCCTTGGAATATAGGATTGTTTTCAGTTTTATTTCACCATCCTTTGACCACTGTTTCAAGAACGGGAGCCCTTTTCAACCGTTAGTGGAAGAATCCTTCTTTGGAGATGAGATATTTTTCTGGGGTGGCAAGTGCAGGGCCTCTGTCAGTCCTGGGTTTGTTGGACTAGCGCCAGACATGAGAAGTGCGCCTTTGTGGGACAGGTGAATAGTGCGGATCCTGTTTCAGTCCAAAGACTGAAACAGGATCCGCACTTTTCACCGTTCCTTTCAGAATCATTTGATTCATCAGCTAGGAATAGCGATTGCTTCACCAGACCAATCGAAGGCTAGGCCAAAGTAACTCGATGTTTCCAAGTGGTGTGTGGCCCAACTATTGAAAGAACCGCTAAGTGGAGAACTATTTGGTAGTTTTCCGAAGCACTTTTCACCGTAATTGTCATAAGGTTGGTCTCTGCATCCTTAAGCATACCAGAGTCTTCACAGACGAAATAGGCTGAGGCCCAGTAATCTTGGCATTTCCAATAGTTGGTCCTAGAGACTACCAAGAAAGTGTTCTTATAAGTACTATTCTGTTGTGGTTTCAGCATTATTTTCAGAACCCGAGCAGGGTTCTCGCATTAGCATAAGAATCCTGCCTGGTAGTTGAGATTTCTGGGTGGGGTGTACGTCGAGGACTTCTGTCATCCCTGCCTTTGATTTGTTTACCTCCAGAGTTGGAAAGTGCATATTTGCGTGAGATGGGAAAAGTGTGGATCGTGCTTCAGATTTCATCCTGACACTGTGAAATGACCAGTGTGTTGGTAATTATTTGCATTTCCATGGCGTTTGGCACAGAAATAGTCATGAGGTCGGTCTCTGCATCCTGAAGCCTATGATGCTTTTTGCAGAGAAACCTCTGCTGAGGCCCAGATAACTTGCTATTTCCCATAGCTGGCACAGGAGCCTTGGAAGATAGGATTGTTTTCAGTATTATTTCACCATCCTTTCACCACTGTTTCAAGAACGGGAGGCCTTATCAACCGTTACTGGAAGAATCCTTCTTTGGAGATGAGATATTTTTCTGGGGTGGCAAGTGCAGGGCCTCTGTCAGTCCTGGGTTTGTTGGACTAGCGCCAGACATGAGAAGTGCGCCTTTGTGGGACAGGTGAATAGTGCGGATCCTGTTTCAGTCTAAAGACTGAAACAGGATCCGCACTTTTCACCGTTCCTTTCAGAATCATTTGATTCATCAGCTAGGAATAGCGATTGCTTCACCAGACCAATCGAAGGCTAGGCCAAAGTAACTCGATGTTTCCAAGTGGTGTGTGGCCCAACTATTGAAAGAACCGCTAAGTGGAGAACTATTTGGTAGTTTTCCGAAGCACTTTTCACCATAATTGTCATAAGGTTGGTCTCTGCATCCTTAAGCATACCAGAGTCTTCACAGACGAAACAGGCTGAGGCCCAGTAATCTTGGCATTTCCAATAGTTGGTCCTAGAGACTACCAAGAAAGTGTTCTTTTAAGTACTATTCTGTTGTGGTTTCAGCATTATTTTCAGAACCCGAGCAGGGTTCTGGCATTAGCATAATATTCCTGCCTGGTAGTTGAGGTTTCTGGGTGGGGTGTAAGTGCGGGGCTTCTGTCAGCCCTGCCTTTTATTTGTTTACCTCCAGAGTTGGAAAGTGCATATTTGCGTGAGATGGGAAAAGTGTGGATCGTGCTTCAGATTTCATCCTGACACTTTGAAATGACCAGTGTGTTGGTAATTATTTGCCATTTCCATGGCGTTTGGCACCGTAATAGTCATGATGTCGGTCTCTGCATCCTGAAGCCTATGATGCTTTTTGCAGAGAAACCTCTGCTGAGGCCCAGGTAACTTGCTATTTCCCATAGCTGGCACAGGAGCCTTGGAAGATAGGATTGTTTTCAGTATTATTTCACCATCCTTTCACCACTGTTTCAAGAACGGGAGCCCTTTTCAACCGTTAGTGGAAGAATCCTTCTTTGGAGATGAGATATTTTTCTGGGGTGGCAAGTGCAGGGCCTCTGTCAGTCCTGGGTTTGTTGGACTAGCGCCAGACATGAGAAGTGCGCCTTTGTGGGACAGGTGAATAGTGCGGATCCTGTTTCAGTCCAAAGACTGAAACAGGATCCGCACTTTTCACCGTTCCTTTCAGAATCATTTGATTCATCAGCTAGGAATAGCGATTGCTTCACCAGACCAATCGAAGGCTAGGCCAAAGTAACTCGATGTTTCCAAGTGGTGTGTGGCCCAACTATTGAAAGAACCGCTAAGTGGAGAACTATTTGGTATTTTTCCGAAGGACTTTTCACCGTAATTGTCATAAGGTTGGTCTCTGCATCCTTAAGCATACCAGAGTCTTCACAGACGAAACAGGCTGAGGCCCAGTAATCTTGGCATTTCCAATAGTTGGTCCTAGAGACTACCAAGAAAGTGTTCTTTTAAGTATTATTCCGTTGTGGTTTCAGCATTATTTTCAGAACCCGAGCAGGGTTCTCGCATTAGCATAAGAATCCTGCCTGGTAGTTGAGATTTCTGGGTGGGGTGTAAGTGCCGGCCTTCTGTCAGCCCTGCCTTTGATTTGTTTACCTCCAGAGTTGGAAAGTGCATATTTGCGTGAGATGGGAAAAGTGTGGATCGTGCTTCAGATTTCATCCTGACACTTTGAAATGACCAGTGTGTTGGTAATTATTTCCCATTTCCATGGCGTTTGGCACCGTCATAGTCATGAGGTCGGTCTCTGCATCCTGAAGCCTATGATGCTTTTTGCAGAGAAACCTCTGCTGAGGCCCAGGTAACTTGCTATTTCCCATAGCTTGCACAGGAGCCTTTGAAGATAGGATTGTTTTCAGTTTTATTTCACCATCCTTTGACCACTGTTTCAAGAACGGGAGCCCTTTTCAACCGTTAGTGGAAGAATCCTTCTTTGGAGATGAGATATTTTTCTGGGGTGGCAAGTGCAGGGCCTCTGTCAGTCCTGGGTTTGTTGGACTAGCGCCAGACATGAGAAGTGCGCCTTTGTGGGACAGGTGAATAGTGCGGATCCTGTTTCAGTCCAAAGACTGAAACAGGATCCGCACTTTTCACCGTTCCTTTCAGAATCATTTGATTCATCAGCTAGGAATAGCGATTGCTTCACCAGACCAATCGAAGGCTAGGCCAAAGTAACTCGATGTTTCCAAGTGGTGTGTGGCCCAACTATTGAAAGAACCGCTAAGTGGAGAACTATTTGGTAGTTTTCCGAAGCACTTTTCACCGTAATTGTCATAAGGTTGGTCTCTGCATCCTTAAGCATACCAGAGTCTTCACAGACGAAATAGGCTGAGGCCCAGTAATCTTGGCATTTCCAATAGTTGGTCCTAGAGACTACCAAGAAAGTGTTCTTATAAGTACTATTCTGTTGTGGTTTCAGCATTATTTTCAGAACCCGAGCAGGGTTCTCGCATTAGCATAAGAATCCTGCCTGGTAGTTGAGATTTCTGGGTGGGGTGTACGTCGAGGACTTCTGTCATCCCTGCCTTTGATTTGTTTACCTCCAGAGTTGGAAAGTGCATATTTGCGTGAGATGGGAAAAGTGTGGATCGTGCTTCAGATTTCATCCTGACACTGTGAAATGACCAGTGTGTTGGTAATTATTTGCATTTCCATGGCGTTTGGCACAGAAATAGTCATGAGGTCGGTCTCTGCATCCTGAAGCCTATGATGCTTTTTGCAGAGAAACCTCTGCTGAGGCCCAGATAACTTGCTATTTCCCATAGCTGGCACAGGAGCCTTGGAAGATAGGATTGTTTTCAGTATTATTTCACCATCCTTTCACCACTGTTTCAAGAACGGGAGCCCTTTTCAACCGTTAGTGGAAGAATCCTTCTTTGGAGATGAGATATTTTTCTGGGGTGGCAAGTGCAGGGCCTCTGTCAGTCCTGGGTTTGTTGGACTAGCGCCAGACATGAGAAGTGCGCCTTTGTGCGACAGGTGAATAGTGCGGATCCTGTTTCAGTCTAAAGACTGAAACAGGATCCGCACTTTTCACCGTTCCTTTCAGAATCATTTGATTCATCAGCTAGGAATAGCGATTGCTTCACCAGACCAATCGAAGGCTAGGCCAAAGTAACTCGATGTTTCCAAGTGGTGTGTGGCCCAACTATTGAAAGAACCGCTAAGTGGAGAACTATTTGGTAGTTTTCCGAAGCACTTTTCACCGTAATTGTCATAAGGTTGGTCTCTGCATCCTTAAGCATACCAGAGTCTTCACAGACGAAACAGGCTGAGGCCCAGTAATCTTGGCATTTCCAATAGTTGGTCCTAGAGACTACCAAGAAAGTGTTCTTTTAAGTATTATTCCGTTGTGGTTTCAGCATTATTTTCAGAACCCGAGCAGGGTTCTCGCATTAGCATAAGAATCCTGCCTGGTAGTTGAGATTTCTGGGTGGGGTGTAAGTGCGGGGCTTCTTTCAGCCCTGCCTTTGATTTGTTTACCTCCAGAGTTGGAAAGTGCATATTTGCGTGAGATGGGAAAAGTGTGGATCGTGCTTCAGATTTCATCCTGACACTTTGAAATGACCAGTGTGTTGGTAATTATTTGCCATTTCCATGGCGTTTGGCACTGTAATAGTCATGAGGTCGGTCTCTGCATCCTGAAGCCTATGATGCATTTTTCAGAGAAACCTCTGCTGAGGCCCAGGTAACTTGCTATTTCCCATAGCTGGCACAGGAGCCTTGGAAGATAGGATTGTTTTCAGTATTATTTCACCATCCTATCACCACTGTTTCAAGAACGAGAGCCCTTTTCAACCGTTAGTGGAAGAATCCTTCTTTGGAGATGAGATATTTTTCTGGGGCGCCAAGTGCAGGGCCTCTGTCAGTCCTGGGTTTGTTGGACTAGCGCCAGACATGAGAAGTGCGCCTTTGTGGGACAGGTGAATAGTGCGGATCCTGTTTCAGTCTAAAGACTGAAACAGGATCCGCACTTTTCACCGTTCCTTTCAGAATCATTTGATTCATCAGCTAGGAATAGCGATTGCTTCACGAGACCAATCGAAGGCTAGGCCAAAGTAACTCGATGTTTCCAAGTGGTGTGTGGCCCAACTATTGAAAGAACCGCTAAGTGGAGAACTATTTGGTAGTTTTCCGAAGCACTTTTCACCGTAATTGTCATAAGGTTGGTCTCTGCATCCTTAAGCATACCAGAGTCTTCACAGACGAAACAGGCTGAGGCCCAGTAATCTTGGCATTTCCAATAGTTGGTCCTAGAGACTACCAAGAAAGTGTTCTTTTAAGTACTATTCTGTTGTGGTTTCAGCATTATTTTCAGAACCCGAGCAGGGTTCTCGCATTAGCATAAGAATCCTGCCTGGTAGTTGAGGTTTATGGGTGGGGTGTAAGTGCGGGGCTTCTGTCAGCCCTGCCTTTGATTTGTTTACCTCCAGAGTTGGAAAGTGCATATTTGCGTGAGATGGGAAAAGTGTGGATCGTGCTTCAGATTTCATCCTGACACTTTGAAATGACCAGTGTGTTGGTAGTTATTTGCCATTTCCATGGCGTTTGGCACAGAAATAATCATGAGGTAGGTCTCTGCATCCTGAAGCCTATGATGCTTTTTGCGGAGAAACCTCTGCTGAGGCCCAGGTAACTTGCTATATCCCATAGCTGGCACAGGATCCTTGGAAGATAGGATTGTTTTCAGTATTATTTCACCATCCTTTCACCACTGTTTCAAGAACGGGAGCCCTTTTCAACCGTTAGTGGAAGAATCCTTCTTTGGAGATGAGATATTTTTCTGGGGCGGCAAGTGCAGGGCCTCTGTCAGTCCTGGGTTTGTTGGACTAGCGCCAGACATGAGAAGTGCGCCTTTGTGGGACAGGTGAATAGTGCGGATCCTGTTTCAGTCTAAAGACTGAAACAGGATCCGCACTTTTCACCGTTCCTTTCAGAATCATTTGATTCATCAGCTAGGAATAGCGATTGCTTCACCAGACCAATCGAAGGCTAGGCCAAAGTCACTCGATGTTTCCAAGTGGTGTGTGGCCCAACTATTGAAAGAACCGCTAAGTGGAGAACTATTTGGTATTTTTCCGAAGCACTTTTCACCGTAATTGCCATAAGGTTGGTCTCTGCATCCTTAAGCATACCAGAGTCTTCACAGACGAAACAGGCTGAGGCCCAGTAATCTTGGCATTTTCAATAGTTGGTCCTAGAGACTACCAAGAAAGTGTTCTTTTAAGTATTATTCTGTTGTGGTTTCAGCATTATTTTCAGAACCCGAGCAGGGTTCTCGCATTAGCATAAGAATCCTGCCTGGTAGTTGAGATTTCTGGGTGGGGTGTAAGTGCGGGGCTTCTGTCAGCCCTGCCTTTGATTTGTTTACCTCCAGAGTTGGAAAGTGCATATTTGCGTGAGATGGGAAAAGTGTGGATCGTGCTTCAGATTTCATCCTGACACTGTGAATTGACCAGTGTGTTGGTAATTATTTGCATTTCCATGGCGTTTGGCACAGAAATAGTCATGAGGTCGGTCTCTGCATCCTGAAGCCTATGATGCTTTTGGCAGAGAAACCTCTGCTGAGGCCCAGGTAACTTGCTATTTCCCATAGCTGGCACAGGAGCCTTGGATGATAGGATTGTTTTCAGCATTATTTCACCATCCTTTCACCACTGTTTCAGGAACGGGAGCCCTTTTCAACCGTTAGTGGTAGAATCCTTCTTTGGAGATGAGATATTTTTCTGGGGTGGCAAGTGCAGGGCCTCTGTCAGTCCTGGGTTTGTTGGACTAGCGCCAGACATGAGAAGTGCGCCTTTGTGGTACAGGTGAATAGTGCGGATCCTGTTTCAGTCTAAAGACTGAAACAGGATCCGCACTTTTCACCGTTCCTTTCAGAATCATTTGATTCATCAGCTAGGAATGGCGATTGCTTCACCAGACCAATCGAAGGCTAGGCCAAACTAACTCGATGTTTCCAAGAGGTGTGTGGCCCAACTATTGAAAGAACCGCTAAGTGGAGAACTATTTGGTATTTTTCCGAAGCACTTTTCACCGTAATTGTCATAAGGTTGGTCTCTGCATCCTTAAGGATACCAGAGTCTTCACAGACGAAACAGGCTGAGGCCCAGTAATCTTGGCATTTCCAATAGTTGGTCCTAGAGACTACCAAGAAAGTGTTCTTTTAAGTATTATTCCCTTGTGGTTTCAGCATTATTTTCAGAACCCGAGCAGGGTTCTCGCATTAGCATAAGAATCCTGCCTGGTAGCTGAGATTTCTGGGTGGGGTGTAAGTGCGGGGCTTCTGTCAGCCCTTCCTTGATTTGTTTACCTCCAGAGTTGGAAAGTGCATATTTGCGTGAGATGGGAAAAGTGTGGATCGTGCTTCAGATTTCATCCTGACACTTTTAAATGACCAGTGTGTTGGTAATTATTTGCCATTTCCATGGCGTTTGGCACCGTAATAGTCATGAGGTCGGTCTCTGCATCCTGAAGCCTATGATGCATTTTTCAGAGAAACCTCTGCTGAGGCCCAGGTAACTTGCTATTTCCCATAGCTGGCACAGGAGCCTTGGAAGATAGGATTGTTTTCAGTATTATTTCACCATCCTTTCACCACTGTTTCAAGAACGGGAGGCCTTATCAACCGTTACTGGAAGAATCCTTCTTTGGAGATGAGATATTTTTCTGGGGTGGCAAGTGCAGGGCCTCTGTCAGTCCTGGGTTTGTTGGACTAGCGCCAGACATGAGAAGTGCGCCTTTGTGGGACAGGTGAATAGTGCGGATCCTGTTTCAGTCTAAAGACTGAAACAGGATCCGCACTTTTCACCGTTCCTTTCAGAATCATTTGATTCATCAGCTAGGAATAGCGATTGCTTCACCAGACCAATCGAAGGCTAGGCCAAAGTAACTCGATGTTTCCAAGTGGTGTGTGGCCCAACTATTGAAAGAACCGCTAAGTGGAGAACTATTTGGTATTTTTCCGAAGCACTTTTCACCATAATTGTCATAAGGTTGGTCTCTGCATCCTTAAGCATACCAGAGTCTTCACAGACGAAACAGGCTGAGGCCCAGTAATCTTGGCATTTCCAATAGTTGGTCCTAGAGACTACCAAGAAAGTGTTCTTTTAAGTATTATTCCGTTGTGGTTTCAGCATTATTTTCAGAACCCGAGCAGGGTTCTCGCATTAGCATAAGAATCCTGCCTGGTAGTTGAGATTTCTGGGTGGGGTGTAAGTGCGGGGCTTCTTTCAGCCCTGCCTTTGATTTGTTTACCTCCAGAGTTGGAAAGTGCATATTTGCGTGAGATGGGAAAAGTGTGGATCGTGCTTCAGATTTCATCCTGACACTTTGAAATGACCAGTGTGTTGGTAATTATTTGCCATTTCCATGGCGTTTGGCACTGTAATAGTCATGAGGTCGGTCTCTGCATCCTGAAGCCTATGATGCATTTTTCAGAGAAACCTCTGCTGAGGCCCAGGTAACTTGCTATTTCCCGTAGCTGGCACAGGAGCCTTGGAAGATAGGATTGTTTTCAGTATTATTTCACCATCCTATCACCACTGTTTCAAGAACGAGAGCCCTTTTCAACCGTTAGTGGAAGAATCCTTCTTTGGAGATGAGATATTTTTCTGGGGCGCCAAGTGCAGGGCCTCTGTCAGTCCTGGGTTTGTTGGACTAGCGCCAGACATGAGAAGTGCGCCTTTGTGGGACAGGTGAATAGTGCGGATCCTGTTTCAGTCTAAAGACTGAAACAGGATCCGCACTTTTCACCGTTCCTTTCAGAATCATTTGATTCATCAGCTAGGAATAGCGATTGCTTCACGAGACCAATCGAAGGCTAGGCCAAAGTAACTCGATGTTTCCAAGTGGTGTGTGGCCCAACTATTGAAAGAACCGCTAAGTGGAGAACTATTTGGTAGTTTTCCGAAGCACTTTTCACCGTAATTGTCATAAGGTTGGTCTCTGCATCCTTAAGCATACCAGAGTCTTCACAGACGAAACAGGCTGAGGCCCAGTAATCTTGGCATTTCCAATAGTTGGTCCTAGAGACTACCAAGAAAGTGTTCTTTTAAGTACTATTCTGTTGTGGTTTCAGCATTATTTTCAGAACCCGAGCAGGGTTCTCGCATTAGCATAAGAATCCTGCCTGGTAGTTGAGGTTTATGGGTGGGGTGTAAGTGCGGGGCTTCTGTCAGCCCTGCCTTTGATTTGTTTACCTCCAGAGTTGGAAAGTGCATATTTGCGTGAGATGGGAAAAGTGTGGATCGTGCTTCAGATTTCATCCTGACACTTTGAAATGACCAGTGTGTTGGTAGTTATTTGCCATTTCCATGGCGTTTGGCACAGAAATAATCATGAGGTAGGTCTCTGCATCCTGAAGCCTATGATGCTTTTTGCGGAGAAACCTCTGCTGAGGCCCAGGTAACTTGCTATATCCCATAGCTGGCACAGGATCCTTGGAAGATAGGATTGTTTTCAGTATTATTTCACCATCCTTTCACCACTGTTTCAAGAACGGGAGCCCTTTTCAACCGTTAGTGGAAGAATCCTTCTTTGGAGATGAGATATTTTTCTGGGGCGGCAAGTGCAGGGCCTCTGTCAGTCCTGGGTTTGTTGGACTAGCGCCAGACATGAGAAGTGCGCCTTTGTGGGACAGGTGAATAGTGCGGATCCTGTTTCAGTCTAAAGACTGAAACAGGATCCGCACTTTTCACCGTTCCTTTCAGAATCATTTGATTCATCAGCTAGGAATAGCGATTGCTTCACCAGACCAATCGAAGGCTAGGCCAAAGTCACTCGATGTTTCCAAGTGGTGTGTGGCCCAACTATTGAAAGAACCGCTAAGTGGAGAACTATTTGGTATTTTTCCGAAGCACTTTTCACCGTAATTGCCATAAGGTTGGTCTCTGCATCCTTAAGCATACCAGAGTCTTCACAGACGAAACAGGCTGAGGCCCAGTAATCTTGGCATTTTCAATAGTTGGTCCTAGAGACTACCAAGAAAGTGTTCTTTTAAGTATTATTCTGTTGTGGTTTCAGCATTATTTTCAGAACCCGAGCAGGGTTCTCGCATTAGCATAAGAATCCTGCCTGGTAGTTGAGATTTCTGGGTGGGGTGTAAGTGCGGGGCTTCTGTCAGCCCTGCCTTTGATTTGTTTACCTCCAGAGTTGGAAAGTGCATATTTGCGTGAGATGGGAAAAGTGTGGATCGTGCTTCAGATTTCATCCTGACACTGTGAATTGACCAGTGTGTTGGTAATTATTTGCATTTCCATGGCGTTTGGCACAGAAATAGTCATGAGGTCGGTCTCTGCATCCTGAAGCCTATGATGCTTTTGGCAGAGAAACCTCTGCTGAGGCCCAGGTAACTTGCTATTTCCCATAGCTGGCACAGGAGCCTTGGATGATAGGATTGTTTTCAGCATTATTTCACCATCCTTTCACCACTGTTTCAGGAACGGGAGCCCTTTTCAACCGTTAGTGGTAGAATCCTTCTTTGGAGATGAGATATTTTTCTGGGGTGGCAAGTGCAGGGCCTCTGTCAGTCCTGGGTTTGTTGGACTAGCGCCAGACATGAGAAGTGCGCCTTTGTGGTACAGGTGAATAGTGCGGATCCTGTTTCAGTCTAAAGACTGAAACAGGATCCGCACTTTTCACCGTTCCTTTCAGAATCATTTGATTCATCAGCTAGGAATGGCGATTGCTTCACCAGACCAATCGAAGGCTAGGCCAAACTAACTCGATGTTTCCAAGAGGTGTGTGGCCCAACTATTGAAAGAACCGCTAAGTGGAGAACTATTTGGTATTTTTCCGAAGCACTTTTCACCGTAATTGTCATAAGGTTGGTCTCTGCATCCTTAAGGATACCAGAGTCTTCACAGACGAAACAGGCTGAGGCCCAGTAATCTTGGCATTTCCAATAGTTGGTCCTAGAGACTACCAAGAAAGTGTTCTTTTAAGTATTATTCCCTTGTGGTTTCAGCATTATTTTCAGAACCCGAGCAGGGTTCTCGCATTAGCATAAGAATCCTGCCTGGTAGCTGAGATTTCTGGGTGGGGTGTAAGTGCGGGGCTTCTGTCAGCCCTTCCTTGATTTGTTTACCTCCAGAGTTGGAAAGTGCATATTTGCGTGAGATGGGAAAAGTGTGGATCGTGCTTCAGATTTCATCCTGACACTTTTAAATGACCAGTGTGTTGGTAATTATTTGCCATTTCCATGGCGTTTGGCACCGTAATAGTCATGAGGTCGGTCTCTGCATCCTGAAGCCTATGATGCATTTTTCAGAGAAACCTCTGCTGAGGCCCAGGTAACTTGCTATTTCCCATAGCTGGCACAGGAGCCTTGGAAGATAGGATTGTTTTCAGTATTATTTCACCATCCTTTCACCACTGTTTCAAGAACGGGAGGCCTTATCAACCGTTACTGGAAGAATCCTTCTTTGGAGATGAGATATTTTTCTGGGGTGGCAAGTGCAGGGCCTCTGTCAGTCCTGGGTTTGTTGGACTAGCGCCAGACATGAGAAGTGCGCCTTTGTGGGACAGGTGAATAGTGCGGATCCTGTTTCAGTCTAAAGACTGAAACAGGATCCGCACTTTTCACCGTTCCTTTCAGAATCATTTGATTCATCAGCTAGGAATAGCGATTGCTTCACCAGACCAATCGAAGGCTAGGCCAAAGTAACTCGATGTTTCCAAGTGGTGTGTGGCCCAACTATTGAAAGAACCGCTAAGTGGAGAACTATTTGGTATTTTTCCGAAGCACTTTTCACCATAATTGTCATAAGGTTGGTCTCTGCATCCTTAAGCATACCAGAGTCTTCACAGACGAAACAGGCTGAGGCCCAGTAATCTTGGCATTTCCAATAGTTGGTCCTAGAGACTACCAAGAAAGTGTTCTTTTAAGTACTATTCTGTTGTGGTTTCAGCATTATTCTCAGAACCCGAGCAGGGTTCTCGCATTAGCATAAGAATCCTGCCTGGTAGTTGAGATTTCTGGGTGGGGTGTACGTCGAGGACTTCTGTCATCCCTGCCTTTGATTTGTTTACCTCCAGAGTTGGAAAGTGCATATTTGCGTGAGATGGGAAAAGTGTGGATCGTGCTTCAGATTTCATCCTGACACTTTGAAATGACCAGTGTGTTGGTAATTATTAGCCATTTCCATGGCATTTGGCACTGTAATAGTCATGAGGTCGGTCTCTGCATCCTGAAGCCTATGATGCATTTTTCAGAGAAACCTCTGCTGAGGCCCAGGTAACTTGCTATTTCCCATAGCTGGTACAGGAGCCTTGGAAGATAGGATTGTTTTCAGTATTATTTCACCATCCTATCACCACTGTTTCAAGAACGGGAGCCCTTTTCAACCGTTAGTGGAAGAATCCTTCTTTGGAGATGAGATATTTTTCTGGGGCGGCAAGTGCAGGGCCTCTGTCAGTCCTGGGTTTGTTGGACTAGCGCCAGACATGAGAAGTGCGCCTTTGTGGGACAGGTGAATAGTGCGGATCCTGTTTCAGTCTAAAGACTGAAACAGGATCCGCACTTTTCACCGTTCCTTTCAGAATCATTTGATTCATCAGCTAGGAATAGCGATTGCTTCACCAGACCAATCGAAGGCTAGGCCAAAGTAACTCGATGTTTCCAAGTGGTGTGTGGCCCAACTATTGAAAGAACCGCTAAGTGGAGAACTATTTGGTAGTTTTCCGAAGCACTTTTCACCGTAATTGTCATAAGGTTGGTCTCTGCATCCTTAAGCATACCAGAGTCTTCACAGACGAAATAGACTGAGGCCCAGTAAGCTTGGCATTTCCAATAGTTGGTCCTAGAGACTACCAAGAAAGTGTTCTTTTAAGTACTATTCTGTTGTGGTTTCAGCATTATTTTCAGAACCCGAGCAGGGTTCTCGCATTAGCATAAGAATCCTGCCTGGTAGTTGAGATTTCTGGGTGGGGTGTACGTCGAGGACTTCTGTCATCCCTGCCTTTGATTTGTTTACCTCCAGAGTTGGAAAGTGCATATTTGCGTGAGATGGGAAAAGTGTGGATCGTGCTTCAGATTTCATCCTGCACTTTGAAATGACCAGTGTGTTGGTAATGATTTGCCATTTCCATGGCGTTTGGCACTGTAATAGTCATGAGGTCGGTCTCTGCATCCTGAAGCCTATGATGCATTTTTCAGAGAAACCTCTGCTGAGGCCCAGGTAACTTGCTATTTCCCATAGCTGGCACAGGAGCCTTGGAAGATAGGATTGTTTTCAGTATTATTTCACCATCCTATCACCACTGTTTCAAGAACGGGAGCCCTTTTCAACCGTTAGTGGAAGAATCCTTCTTTGGAGATGAGATATTTTTCTGGGGTGGCAAGTGCAGGGCCTCTGTCAGTCCTGGGTTTGTTGGACTAGCGCCAGACATGAGAAGTGCGCCTTTGTGGGACAGGTGAATAGTGCGGATCCTGTTTCAGTCTAAAGACTGAAACAGGATCCGCACTTTTCACCGTTCCTTTCAGAATCATTTGATTCGTCAGCAAGGAATAGCGATTGCTTAACCAGACCAATCGAAGGCTAGGCCAAAGTCACGCGATGTTTCCAAGTGGTGTGTGGCCCAACAATTGAAAGAACCGCTAAGTGGAGAACTATTTGGTATTTTTCCGAAGCACTTTTCACCGTAATTGTCATAAGGTTGGTCTCTGCATCCTTAAGCATACCAGAGTCTTCACAGACGAAACAGGCTGAGGCCCAGTAATCTTGGCATTTTCAATAGTTGGTCCTAGAGACTACCAAGAAAGTGTTCTTTTAAGTATTATTCTGTTGTGGTTTCAGCATTATTTTCAGAACCCGAGCAGGGTTCTCGCATTAGCATAAGAATCCTGCCTGGTAGTTGAGATTTCTGGGTGGGGTGTAAGTGCGGGGCTTCTGTCAGCCCTGCCTTTGATTTGTTTACCTCCAGAGTTGGAAAGTGCATATTTGCGTGAGATGGGAAAAGTTTGGATCGTGCTTCAGATTTCATCCTGACACTGTGAAATGACCAGTGTGTTGGTAATTATTTGCCATTTCCATGGCGTTTGGCACCGTAATAGTCATGAGGTCGGTCTCTGCATCCTGAAGCCTATGATGCTTTTTGCAGAGAAACCTCTGCTGAGGCCCATGTAACTTGCTATTTCCCATAGCTGGCACAGGATCCTTGGAAGATAGGATTGTTTTCAGTATTATTTCACCATCCTTTCACCACTGTTTCAAGAACGGGAGCCCTTTTCAACCGTTAGTGGAAGAATCCTTCTTTGGAGATGAGATATTTTTCTGGGGTGGCAAGTGCAGGGCCTCTGTCAGTCCTGGGTTTGTTGGACTAGCGCCAGACATGAGAAGTGCGCCTTTGTGGGACAGGTGAATAGTGCGGATCCTGTTTCAGTCTAAAGACTGAAACAGGATCCGCACTTTTCACCGTTCCTTTCAGAATCATTTGATTCGTCAGCAAGGAATAGCGATTGCTTCACCAGACCAATCGAAGGCTAGGCCAAAGTCACTCGATGTTACCAAGTGGTGTGTGGCCCAACTATTGAAAGAACCGCTAAGTGGAGAACTATTTGGTATTTTTTCGAAGCACTTTTCACCGTAATTGTCATAAGGTTGGTCTCTGCATCCTTAAGCATACCAGAGTCTTCACAGACGAAACAGGCTGACGCCCAGTAATCTTGGCATTTCCAATAGTTGGTCCTAGAGACTACCAAGAAAGTGTTCTTTTAAGTATTATTCTGTTGTGGTTTCAGCATTATTTTCAGAACCCGAGCAGGGTTCTCGCATTAGCATAAGAATCCTGCCTGGTAGTTGAGATTTCTGGGTGGGGTGTACGTGGAGGTCTTCTGTCAGCCCTGCCTTTGATTTGTTTACCTCCAGAGTTGGAAAGTGCATATTTGCGTGAGATGGGAAAAGTGTGGATCGTGCTTCAGATTTCATCCTGACACTTTGAAATGACCAATGTGTTGGTAATTATTTGCATTTCCATGGCGTTTGGCACAGAAATAGTCATGAGGTCGGTCTCTGCATCCTGAAGCCTATGATGCTTTTTGCAGAGAAACCTCTGCTGAGGCCCAGGTAACTTGCTATTTCCCATAGCTGGCACAGGAGCCTTGGAAGATAGGATTGTTTTCAGTATTATTTCACCATCCTTTCACCACTGTTTCAAGAACGGGAGCCCTTTTCAACCGTTAGTGGAAGAATCCTTCTTTGGAGATGAGATATTTTTCTGGGGTGGCAAGTGCAGGGCCTCTGTCAGTCCTGGGTTTGTTGGACTAGCGCCAGACATGAGAAGTGCGCCTTTGTGCGACAGGTGAATAGTGCGGATCCTGTTTCAGTCTAAAGACTGAAACAGGATCCGCACTTTTCACCGTTCCTTTCAGAATCATTTGATTCATCAGCTAGGAATAGCGATTGCTTCACCAGACCAATCGAAGGCTAGGCCAAAGTAACTCGATGTTTCCAAGAGGTGTGTGGCCCAACTATTGAAAGAACCGCTAAGTGGAGAACTATTTGGTAGTTTTCCGAAGCACTTTTCACCGTAATTGTCATAAGGTTGGTCTCTGCATCCTTAAGCATACCAGAGTCTTCACAGACGAAACAGGCTGAGGCCCAGTAATCTTGGCATTTCCAATAGTTGGTCCTAGAGACTACCAAGAAAGTGTTCTTTTAAGTATTATTCCGTTGTGGTTTCAGCATTATTTTCAGAACCCGAGCAGGGTTCTCGCATTAGCATAAGAATCCTGCCTGGTAGTTGAGATTTCTGGGTGGGGTGTAAGTGCGGGGCTTCTTTCAGCCCTGCCTTTGATTTGTTTACCTCCAGAGTTGGAAAGTGCATATTTGCGTGAGATGGGAAAAGTGTGGATCGTGCTTCAGATTTCATCCTGACACTTTGAAATGACCAGTGTGTTGGTAATTATTTGCCATTTCCATGGCGTTTGGCACTGTAATAGTCATGAGGTCGGTCTCTGCATCCTGAAGCCTATGATGCATTTTTCAGAGAAACCTCTGCTGAGGCCCAGGTAACTTGCTATTTCCCATAGCTGGCACAGGAGCCTTGGAAGATAGGATTGTTTTCAGTATTATTTCACCATCCTATCACCACTGTTTCAAGAACGAGAGCCCTTTTCAACCGTTAGTGGAAGAATCCTTCTTTGGAGATGAGATATTTTTCTGGGGCGCCAAGTGCAGGGCTTCTGTCAGTCCTGGGTTTGTTGGACTAGCGCCAGACATGAGAAGTGCGCCTTTGTGGGACAGGTGAATAGTGCGGATCCTGTTTCAGTCTAAAGACTAAAACAGGATCCGCACTTTTCACCGTTCCTTTCAGAATCATTTGATTCATCAGCTAGGAATAGCGACTGCTTCACGAGACCAATCGAAGGCTAGGCCAAAGTAACTCGATGTTTCCAAGTGGTGTGTGGCCCAAATATTGAAAGAACCGCTAAGTGGAGAACTATTTGGTAGTTTTCCGAAGCACTTTTCACCGTAATTGTCATAAGGTTGGTCTGTGCATCCTTAAGCATACCAGAGTCTTCACAGACGAAACAGGCTGAGGCCCAGTAATCTTGGCATTTCCAATAGTTGGTCCTAGAGACTACCAAGAAAGTGTTCTTTTAAGTACTATTCTGTTGTGGTTTCAGCATTATTTTCAGAACCCGAGCAGGGTTCTCGCATTAGCATAAGAATCCTGCCTGGTAGTTGAGGTTTATGGGTGGGGTGTAAGTGCGGGGCTTCTGTCAGCCCTGCCTTTGATTTGTTTACCTCCAGAGTTGGAAAGTGCATATTTGCGTGAGATGGGAAAAGTGTGGATCGTGCTTCAGATTTCATCCTGACACTTTGAAATGACCAGTGTGTTGGTAGTTATTTGCCATTTCCATGGCGTTTGGCACAGAAATAGTCGTGAGGTAGGTCTCTGCATCCTGAAGCCTATGATGCTTTTTGCGGAGAAACCTCTGCTGAGGCCCAGGTAACTTGCTATTTCCCATAGCTGGCACAGGATCCTTGGAAGATAGGATTGTTTTCAGTATTATTTCACCATCCTTTCACCACTGTTTCAAGAACGGGAGCCCTTTTCAACCGTTAGTGGAAGAATCCTTCTTTGGAGATGAGATATTTTTCTGGGGCGGCAAGTGCAGGGCCTCTGTCAGTCCTGGGTTTGTTGGACTAGCGCCAGACATGAGAAGTGCGCCTTTGTGGGACAGGTGAATAGTGCGGATCCTGTTTCAGTCTAAAGACTGAAACAGGATCCGCACTTTTCACCGTTCCTTTCAGAATCATTTGATTCATCAGCTAGGAATAGCGATTGCTTCACCAGACCAATCGAAGGCTAGGCCAAAGTCACTCGATGTTTCCAAGTGGTGTGTGGCCCAACTATTGAAAGAACCGCTAAGTGGAGAACTATTTGGTATTTTTCCGAAGCACTTTTCACCGTAATTGCCATAAGGTTGGTCTCTGCATCCTTAAGCATACCAGAGTCTTCACAGACGAAACAGGCTGAGGCCCAGTAATCTTGGCATTTTCAATAGTTGGTCCTAGAGACTACCAAGAAAGTGTTCTTTTAAGTATTATTCCGTTGTGGTTTCAGCATTATTTTCAGAACCCGAGCAGGGTTCTCGCATTAGCATAAGAATCCTGCCTGGTAGTTGAGATTTCTGGGTGGGGTGTAAGTGCGGGGCTTCTGTCAGCCCTGCCTTTGATTTGTTTACCTCCAGAGTTGGAAAGTGCATATTTGCGTGAGATGGGAAAAGTGTGGATCGTGCTTCAGATTTCATCCTGACACTTTTAAATGACCAGTGTGTTGGTAATTATTTGCCATTTCCATGGCGTTTGGCACCGTAATAGTCATGAGGTCGGTCTCTGCATCCTGAAGCCTATGATGCTTTTTGCAGAGAAACCTCTACTGAGGCCCAGGTAACTTGCTATTTCCCATAGCTGGCACAGGAGCCTTGGAAGATAGGATTGTTTTCAGTATTATTTCACCATCCTTTCACCACTGTTTCAAGAACAGGAGCCCTTTTCAAACGTTAGTGGAAGAATCCTTCTTTGGAGATGAGATATTTTTCTGGGGTGGCAAGTGCAGGGCCTCTGTCAGTCCTGGGTTTGTTGGACTAGCGCCAGACATGAGAAGTGCGCCTTTGTGGGACAGGTGAATAGTGCGGATCCTGTTTCAGTCTAAAGACTGAAACAGGATCCGCACTTTTCACCGTTCCTTTCAGAATCATTTGATTCATCAGCAAGGAATAGCGATTGCTTCACCAGACCAATCGAAGGCTAGGCCAAAGTAACTCGATGTTTCCAAGTGGTGTGTGGCCCAACTATTGAAAGAACCGCTAAGTGGAGAACTATTTGGTAGTTTTCCGAAGCACTTTTCACCATAATTGTCATAAGGTTGGTCTCTGCATCCTTAAGCATACCAGAGTCTTCACAGACGAAACAGGCTGAGGCCCAGTAATCTTGGCATTTCCAATAGTTGGTCCTAGAGACTACCAAGAAAGTGTTCTTTTAAGTACTATTCTGTTGTGGTTTCAGCATTATTTTCAGAACCCGAGCAGGGTTCTGGCATTAGCATAATATTCCTGCCTGGTAGTTGAGGTTTCTGGGTGGGGTGTAAGTGCGGGGCTTCTGTCAGCCCTGCCTTTTATTTGTTTACCTCCAGAGTTGGAAAGTGCATATTTTCGTGAGATGGGAAAAGTGTGGATCGTGCTTCAGATTTCATCCTGACACTTTGAAATGACCAGTGTGTTGGTAATTATTTGCCATTTCCATGGCGTTTGGCACCGTAATAGTCATGATGTCGGTCTCTGCATCCTGAAGCCTATGATGCTTTTTGCAGAGAAACCTCTGCTGAGGCCCAGGTAACTTGCTATTTCCCATAGCTGGCACAGGAGCCTTGGAAGATAGGATTGTTTTCAGTATTATTTCACCATCCTTTCACCACTGTTTCAAGAACGGGAGCCCTTTTCAACCGTTAGTGGAAGAATCCTTCTTTGGAGATGAGATATTTTTCTGGGGTGGCAAGTGCAGGGCCTCTGTCAGTCCTGGGTTTGTTGGACTAGCGCCAGACATGAGAAGTGCGCCTTTGTGGGACAGGTGAATAGTGCGGATCCTGTTTCAGTCCAAAGACTGAAACAGGATCCGCACTTTTCACCGTTCCTTTCAGAATCATTTGATTCATCAGCTAGGAATAGCGATTGCTTCACCAGACCAATCGAAGGCTAGGCCAAAGTAACTCGATGTTTCCAAGTGGTGTGTGGCCCAACTATTGAAAGAACCGCTAAGTGGAGAACTATTTGGTATTTTTCCGAAGGACTTTTCACCGTAATTGTCATAAGGTTGGTCTCTGCATCCTTAAGCATACCAGAGTCTTCACAGACGAAACAGGCTGAGGCCCAGTAATCTTGGCATTTCCAATAGTTGGTCCTAGAGACTACCAAGAAAGTGTTCTTTTAAGTATTATTCCGTTGTGGTTTCAGCATTATTTTCAGAACCCGAGCAGGGTTCTCGCATTAGCATAAGAATCCTGCCTGGTAGTTGAGATTTCTGGGTGGGGTGTAAGTGCCGGCCTTCTGTCAGCCCTGCCTTTGATTTGTTTACCTCCAGAGTTGGAAAGTGCATATTTGCGTGAGATGGGAAAAGTGTGGATCGTGCTTCAGATTTCATCCTGACACTTTGAAATGACCAGTGTGTTGGTAATTATTTCCCATTTCCATGGCGTTTGGCACCGTCATAGTCATGAGGTCGGTCTCTGCATCCTGAAGCCTATGATGCTTTTTGCAGAGAAACCTCTGCTGAGGCCCAGGTAACTTGCTATTTCCCATAGCTTGCACAGGAGCCTTGGAAGATAGGATTGTTTTCAGTTTTATTTCACCATCCTTTGACCACTGTTTCAAGAACGGGAGCCCTTTTCAACCGTTAGTGGAAGAATCCTTCTTTGGAGATGAGATATTTTTCTGGGGTGGCAAGTGCAGGGCCTCTGTCAGTCCTGGGTTTGTTGGACTAGCGCCAGACATGAGAAGTGCGCCTTTGTGGGACAGGTGAATAGTGCGGATCCTGTTTCAGTCCAAAGACTGAAACAGGATCCGCACTTTTCACCGTTCCTTTCAGAATCATTTGATTCATCAGCTAGGAATAGCGATTGCTTCACCAGACCAATCGAAGGCTAGGCCAAAGTAACTCGATGTTTCCAAGTGGTGTGTGGCCCAACTATTGAAAGAACCGCTAAGTGGAGAACTATTTGGTAGTTTTCCGAAGCACTTTTCACCGTAATTGTCATAAGGTTGGTCTCTGCATCCTTAAGCATACCAGAGTCTTCACAGACGAAATAGGCTGAGGCCCAGTAATCTTGGCATTTCCAATAGTTGGTCCTAGAGACTACCAAGAAAGTGTTCTTATAAGTACTATTCTGTTGTGGTTTCAGCATTATTTTCAGAACCCGAGCAGGGTTCTCGCATTAGCATAAGAATCCTGCCTGGTAGTTGAGATTTCTGGGTGGGGTGTACGTCGAGGACTTCTGTCATCCCTGCCTTTGATTTGTTTACCTCCAGAGTTGGAAAGTGCATATTTGCGTGAGATGGGAAAAGTGTGGATCGTGCTTCAGATTTCATCCTGACACTGTGAAATGACCAGTGTGTTGGTAATTATTTGCATTTCCATGGCGTTTGGCACAGAAATAGTCATGAGGTCGGTCTCTGCATCCTGAAGCCTATGATGCTTTTTGCAGAGAAACCTCTGCTGAGGCCCAGGTAACTTGCTATTTCCCATAGCTGGCACAGGAGCCTTGGAAGATAGGATTGTTTTCAGTATTATTTCACCATCCTTTCACCACTGTTTCAAGAACGGGAGCCCTTTTCAACCGTTAGTGGAAGAATCCTTCTTTGGAGATGAGATATTTTTCTGGGGTGGCAAGTGCAGGGCCTCTGTCAGTCCTGGGTTTGTTGGACTAGCGCCAGACATGAGAAGTGCGCCTTTGTGCGACAGGTGAATAGTGCGGATCCTGTTTCAGTCTAAAGACTGAAACAGGATCCGCACTTTTCACCGTTCCTTTCAGAATCATTTGATTCATCAGCTAGGAATAGCGATTGCTTCACCAGACCAATCGAAGGCTAGGCCAAAGTAACTCGATGTTTCCAAGTGGTGTGTGGCCCAACTATTGAAAGAACCGCTAAGTGGAGAACTATTTGGTAGTTTTCCGAAGCACTTTTCACCGTAATTGTCATAAGGTTGGTCTCTGCATCCTTAAGCATACCAGAGTCTTCACAGACGAAACAGGCTGAGGCCCAGTAATCTTGGCATTTCCAATAGTTGGTCCTAGAGACTACCAAGAAAGTGTTCTTTTAAGTATTATTCCGTTGTGGTTTCAGCATTATTTTCAGAACCCGAGCAGGGTTCTCGCATTAGCATAAGAATCCTGCCTGGTAGTTGAGATTTCTGGGTGGGGTGTACGTCGAGGACTTCTGTCATCCCTGCCTTTGATTTGTTTACCTCCAGAGTTGGAAAGTGCATATTTGCGTGAGATGGGAAAAGTGTGGATCGTGCTTCAGATTTCATCCTGACACTGTGAAATGACCAGTGTGTTGGTAATTATTTGCATTTCCATGGCGTTTGGCACAGAAATAGTCATGAGGTCGGTCTCTGCATCCTGAAGCCTATGATGCTTTTTGCAGAGAAACCTCTGCTGAGGCCCAGATAACTTGCTATTTCCCATAGCTGGCACAGGAGCCTTGGAAGATAGGATTGTTTTCAGTATTATTTCACCATCCTTTCACCACTGTTTCAAGAACGGGAGCCCTTTTCAACCGTTAGTGGAAGAATCCTTCTTTGGAGATGAGATATTTTTCTGGGGTGGCAAGTGCAGGGCCTCTGTCAGTCCTGGGTTTGTTGGACTAGCGCCAGACATGAGAAGTGCGCCTTTGTGCGACAGGTGAATAGTGCGGATCCTGTTTCAGTCTAAAGACTGAAACAGGATCCGCACTTTTCACCGTTCCTTTCAGAATCATTTGATTCATCAGCTAGGAATAGCGATTGCTTCACCAGACCAATCGAAGGCTAGGCCAAAGTCACTCGATGTTTCCAAGTGGTGTGTGGCCCAACTATTGAAAGAACCGCTAAGTGGAGAACTATTTGGTAGTTTTCCGAAGCACTTTTCACCGTAATTGTCATAAGGTTGGTCTCTGCATCCTTAAGCATACCAGAGTCTTCACAGACGAAACAGGCTGAGGCCCAGTAATCTTGGCATTTCCAATAGTTGGTCCTAGAGACTACCAAGAAAGTGTTCTTTTAAGTATTATTCCGTTGTGGTTTCAGCATTATTTTCAGAACCCGAGCAGGGTTCTCGCATTAGCATAAGAATCCTGCCTGGTAGTTGAGATTTCTGGGTGGGGTGTAAGTGCGGGGCTTCTTTCAGCCCTGCCTTTGATTTGTTTACCTCCAGAGTTGGAAAGTGCATATTTGCGTGAGATGGGAAAAGTGTGGATCGTGCTTCAGATTTCATCCTGACACTTTGAAATGACCAGTGTGTTGGTAATTATTTGCCATTTCCATGGCGTTTGGCACTGTAATAGTCATGAGGTCGGTCTCTGCATCCTGAAGCCTATGATGCATTTTTCAGAGAAACCTCTGCTGAGGCCCAGGTAACTTGCTATTTCCCATAGCTGGCACAGGAGCCTTGGAAGATAGGATTGTTTTCAGTATTATTTCACCATCCTATCACCACTGTTTCAAGAACGAGAGCCCTTTTCAACCGTTAGTGGAAGAATCCTTCTTTGGAGATGAGATATTTTTCTGGGGCGCCAAGTGCAGGGCCTCTGTCAGTCCTGGGTTTGTTGGACTAGCGCCAGACATGAGAAGTGCGCCTTTGTGGGACAGGTGAATAGTGCGGATCCTGTTTCAGTCTAAAGACTGAAACAGGATCCGCACTTTTCACCGTTCCTTTCAGAATCATTTGATTCATCAGCTAGGAATAGCGATTGCTTCACGAGACCAATCGAAGGCTAGGCCAAAGTAACTCGATGTTTCCAAGTGGTGTGTGGCCCAACTATTGAAAGAACCGCTAAGTGGAGAACTATTTGGTATTTTTCCGAAGCACTTTTCACCGTAATTGTCATAAGGTTGGTCTCTGCATCCTTAAGCATACCAGAGTCTTCACAGACGAAACAGGCTGAGGCCCAGTAATCTTGGCATTTCCAATAGTTGGTCCTAGAGACTACCAAGAAAGTGTTCTTTTAAGTACTATTCTGTTGTGGTTTCAGCATTATTTTCAGAACCCGAGCAGGGTTCTCGCATTAGCATAAGAATCCTGCCTGGTAGTTGAGGTTTATGGGTGGGGTGTAAGTGCGGGGCTTCTGTCAGCCCTGCCTTTGATTTGTTTACCTCCAGAGTTGGAAAGTGCATATTTGCGTGAGATGGGAAAAGTGTGGATCGTGCTTCAGATTTCATCCTGACACTTTGAAATGACCAGTGTGTTGGTAGTTATTTGCCATTTCCATGGCGTTTGGCACAGAAATAATCATGAGGTAGGTCTCTGCATCCTGAAGCCTATGATGCTTTTTGCGGAGAAACCTCTGCTGAGGCCCAGGTAACTTGCTATATCCCATAGCTGGCACAGGATCCTTGGAAGATAGGATTGTTTTCAGTATTATTTCACCATCCTTTCACCACTGTTTCAAGAACGGGAGCCCTTTTCAACCGTTAGTGGAAGAATCCTTCTTTGGAGATGAGATATTTTTCTGGGGCGGCAAGTGCAGGGCCTCTGTCAGTCCTGGGTTTGTTGGACTAGCGCCAGACATGAGAAGTGCGCCTTTGTGGGACAGGTGAATAGTGCGGATCCTGTTTCAGTCTAAAGACTGAAACAGGATCCGCACTTTTCACCGTTCCTTTCAGAATCATTTGATTCATCAGCTAGGAATAGCGATTGCTTCACCAGACCAATCGAAGGCTAGGCCAAAGTCACTCGATGTTTCCAAGTGGTGTGTGGCCCAACTATTGAAAGAACCGCTAAGTGGAGAACTATTTGGTATTTTTCCGAAGCACTTTTCACCGTAATTGCCATAAGGTTGGTCTCTGCATCCTTAAGCATACCAGAGTCTTCACAGACGAAACAGGCTGAGGCCCAGTAATCTTGGCATTTTCAATAGTTGGTCCTAGAGACTACCAAGAAAGTGTTCTTTTAAGTATTATTCTGTTGTGGTTTCAGCATTATTTTCAGAACCCGAGCAGGGTTCTCGCATTAGCATAAGAATCCTGCCTGGTAGTTGAGATTTCTGGGTGGGGTGTAAGTGCGGGGCTTCTGTCAGCCCTGCCTTTGATTTGTTTACCTCCAGAGTTGGAAAGTGCATATTTGCGTGAGATGGGAAAAGTGTGGATCGTGCTTCAGATTTCATCCTGACACTGTGAATTGACCAGTGTGTTGGTAATTATTTGCATTTCCATGGCGTTTGGCACAGAAATAGTCATGAGGTCGGTCTCTGCATCCTGAAGCCTATGATGCTTTTTGCAGAGAAACCTCTGCTGAGGCCCAGGTAACTTGCTATTTCCCATAGCTGGCACAGGAGCCTTGGATGATAGGATTGTTTTCAGCATTATTTCACCATCCTTTCACCACTGTTTCAGGAACGGGAGCCCTTTTCAACCGTTAGTGGTAGAATCCTTCTTTGGAGATGAGATATTTTTCTGGGGTGGCAAGTGCAGGGCCTCTGTCAGTCCTGGGTTTGTTGGACTAGCGCCAGACATGAGAAGTGCGCCTTTGTGGTACAGGTGAATAGTGCGGATCCTGTTTCAGTCTAAAGACTGAAACAGGATCCGCACTTTTCACCGTTCCTTTCAGAATCATTTGATTCATCAGCTAGGAATGGCGATTGCTTCACCAGACCAATCGAAGGCTAGGCCAAACTAACTCGATGTTTCCAAGAGGTGTGTGGCCCAACTATTGAAAGAACCGCTAAGTGGAGAACTATTTGGTATTTTTCCGAAGCACTTTTCACCGTAATTGTCATAAGGTTGGTCTCTGCATCCTTAAGGATACCAGAGTCTTCACAGACGAAACAGGCTGAGGCCCAGTAATCTTGGCATTTCCAATAGTTGGTCCTAGAGACTACCAAGAAAGTGTTCTTTTAAGTATTATTCCCTTGTGGTTTCAGCATTATTTTCAGAACCCGAGCAGGGTTCTCGCATTAGCATAAGAATCCTGCCTGGTAGCTGAGATTTCTGGGTGGGGTGTAAGTGCGGGGCTTCTGTCAGCCCTTCCTTGATTTGTTTACCTCCAGAGTTGGAAAGTGCATATTTGCGTGAGATGGGAAAAGTGTGGATCGTGCTTCAGATTTCATCCTGACACTTTTAAATGACCAGTGTGTTGGTAATTATTTGCCATTTCCATGGCGTTTGGCACCGTAATAGTCATGAGGTCGGTCTCTGCATCCTGAAGCCTATGATGCATTTTTCAGAGAAACCTCTGCTGAGGCCCAGGTAACTTGCTATTTCCCATAGCTGGCACAGGAGCCTTGGAAGATAGGATTGTTTTCAGTATTATTTCACCATCCTTTCACCACTGTTTCAAGAACGGGAGGCCTTATCAACCGTTACTGGAAGAATCCTTCTTTGGAGATGAGATATTTTTCTGGGGTGGCAAGTGCAGGGCCTCTGTCAGTCCTGGGTTTGTTGGACTAGCGCCAGACATGAGAAGTGCGCCTTTGTGGGACAGGTGAATAGTGCGGATCCTGTTTCAGTCTAAAGACTGAAACAGGATCCGCACTTTTCACCGTTCCTTTCAGAATCATTTGATTCATCAGCTAGGAATAGCGATTGCTTCACCAGACCAATCGAAGGCTAGGCCAAAGTAACTCGATGTTTCCAAGTGGTGTGTGGCCCAACTATTGAAAGAACCGCTAAGTGGAGAACTATTTGGTATTTTTCCGAAGCACTTTTCACCATAATTGTCATAAGGTTGGTCTCTGCATCCTTAAGCATACCAGAGTCTTCACAGACGAAACAGGCTGAGGCCCAGTAATCTTGGCATTTCCAATAGTTGGTCCTAGAGACTACCAAGAAAGTGTTCTTTTAAGTACTATTCTGTTGTGGTTTCAGCATTATTCTCAGAACCCGAGCAGGGTTCTCGCATTAGCATAAGAATCCTGCCTGGTAGTTGAGATTTCTGGGTGGGGTGTACGTCGAGGACTTCTGTCATCCCTGCCTTTGATTTGTTTACCTCCAGAGTTGGAAAGTGCATATTTGCGTGAGATGGGAAAAGTGTGGATCGTGCTTCAGATTTCATCCTGACACTTTGAAATGACCAGTGTGTTGGTAATTATTAGCCATTTCCATGGCATTTGGCATGTAATAGTCATGAGGTCGGTCTCTGCATCCTGAAGCCTATGATGCATTTTTCAGAGAAACCTCTGCTGAGGCCCAGGTAACTTGCTATTTCCCATAGCTGGTACAGGAGCCTTGGAAGATAGGATTGTTTTCAGTATTATTTCACCATCCTATCACCACTGTTTCAAGAACGGGAGCCCTTTTCAACCGTTAGTGGAAGAATCCTTCTTTGGAGATGAGATATTTTTCTGGGGCGGCAAGTGCAGGGCCTCTGTCAGTCCTGGGTTTGTTGGACTAGCGCCAGACATGAGAAGTGCGCCTTTGTGGGACAGGTGAATAGTGCGGATCCTGTTTCAGTCTAAAGACTGAAACAGGATCCGCACTTTTCACCGTTCCTTTCAGAATCATTTGATTCATCAGCTAGGAATAGCGATTGCTTCACCAGACCAATCGAAGGCTAGGCCAAAGTAACTCGATGTTTCCAAGTGGTGTGTGGCCCAACTATTGAAAGAACCGCTAAGTGGAGAACTATTTGGTAGTTTTCCGAAGCACTTTTCACCGTAATTGTCATAAGGTTGGTCTCTGCATCCTTAAGCATACCAGAGTCTTCACAGACGAAATAGACTGAGGCCCAGTAAGCTTGGCATTTCCAATAGTTGGTCCTAGAGACTACCAAGAAAGTGTTCTTTTAAGTACTATTCTGTTGTGGTTTCAGCATTATTTTCAGAACCCGAGCAGGGTTCTCGCATTAGCATAAGAATCCTGCCTGGTAGTTGAGATTTCTGGGTGGGGTGTACGTCGAGGACTTCTGTCATCCCTGCCTTTGATTTGTTTACCTCCAGAGTTGGAAAGTGCATATTTGCGTGAGATGGGAAAAGTGTGGATCGTGCTTCAGATTTCATCCTGCACTTTGAAATGACCAGTGTGTTGGTAATGATTTGCCATTTCCATGGCGTTTGGCACTGTAATAGTCATGAGGTCGGTCTCTGCATCCTGAAGCCTATGATGCATTTTTCAGAGAAACCTCTGCTGAGGCCCAGGTAACTTGCTATTTCCCATAGCTGGCACAGGAGCCTTGGAAGATAGGATTGTTTTCAGTATTATTTCACCATCCTATCACCACTGTTTCAAGAACGGGAGCCCTTTTCAACCGTTAGTGGAAGAATCCTTCTTTGGAGATGAGATATTTTTCTGGGGTGGCAAGTGCAGGGCCTCTGTCAGTCCTGGGTTTGTTGGACTAGCGCCAGACATGAGAAGTGCGCCTTTGTGGGACAGGTGAATAGTGCGGATCCTGTTTCAGTCTAAAGACTGAAACAGGATCCGCACTTTTCACCGTTCCTTTCAGAATCATTTGATTCGTCAGCAAGGAATAGCGATTGCTTAACCAGACCAATCGAAGGCTAGGCCAAAGTCACGCGATGTTTCCAAGTGGTGTGTGGCCCAACAATTGAAAGAACCGCTAAGTGGAGAACTATTTGGTATTTTTCCGAAGCACTTTTCACCGTAATTGTCATAAGGTTGGTCTCTGCATCCTTAAGCATACCAGAGTCTTCACAGACGAAACAGGCTGAGGCCCAGTAATCTTGGCATTTTCAATAGTTGGTCCTAGAGACTACCAAGAAAGTGTTCTTTTAAGTATTATTCTGTTGTGGTTTCAGCATTATTTTCAGAACCCGAGCAGGGTTCTCGCATTAGCATAAGAATCCTGCCTGGTAGTTGAGATTTCTGGGTGGGGTGTAAGTGCGGGGCTTCTGTCAGCCCTGCCTTTGATTTGTTTACCTCCAGAGTTGGAAAGTGCATATTTGCGTGAGATGGGAAAAGTTTGGATCGTGCTTCAGATTTCATCCTGACACTGTGAAATGACCAGTGTGTTGGTAATTATTTGCCATTTCCATGGCGTTTGGCACCGTAATAGTCATGAGGTCGGTCTCTGCATCCTGAAGCCTATGATGCTTTTTGCAGAGAAACCTCTGCTGAGGCCCATGTAACTTGCTATTTCCCATAGCTGGCACAGGATCCTTGGAAGATAGGATTGTTTTCAGTATTATTTCACCATCCTTTCACCACTGTTTCAAGAACGGGAGCCCTTTTCAACCGTTAGTGGAAGAATCCTTCTTTGGAGATGAGATATTTTTCTGGGGTGGCAAGTGCAGGGCCTCTGTCAGTCCTGGGTTTGTTGGACTAGCGCCAGACATGAGAAGTGCGCCTTTGTGGGACAGGTGAATAGTGCGGATCCTGTTTCAGTCTAAAGACTGAAACAGGATCCGCACTTTTCACCGTTCCTTTCAGAATCATTTGATTCGTCAGCAAGGAATAGCGATTGCTTCACCAGACCAATCGAAGGCTAGGCCAAAGTCACTCGATGTTACCAAGTGGTGTGTGGCCCAACTATTGAAAGAACCGCTAAGTGGAGAACTATTTGGTATTTTTTCGAAGCACTTTTCACCGTAATTGTCATAAGGTTGGTCTCTGCATCCTTAAGCATACCAGAGTCTTCACAGACGAAACAGGCTGACGCCCAGTAATCTTGGCATTTCCAATAGTTGGTCCTAGAGACTACCAAGAAAGTGTTCTTTTAAGTATTATTCTGTTGTGGTTTCAGCATTATTTTCAGAACCCGAGCAGGGTTCTCGCATTAGCATAAGAATCCTGCCTGGTAGTTGAGATTTCTGGGTGGGGTGTACGTGGAGGTCTTCTGTCAGCCCTGCCTTTGATTTGTTTACCTCCAGAGTTGGAAAGTGCATATTTGCGTGAGATGGGAAAAGTGTGGATCGTGCTTCAGATTTCATCCTGACACTTTGAAATGACCAGTGTGTTGGTAATTATTTGCATTTCCATGGCGTTTGGCACAGAAATAGTCATGAGGTCGGTCTCTGCATCCTGAAGCCTATGATGCTTTTTGCAGAGAAACCTCTGCTGAGGCCCAGGTAACTTGCTATTTCCCATAGCTGGCACAGGAGCCTTGGAAGATAGGATTGTTTTCAGTATTATTTCACCATCCTTTCACCACTGTTTCAAGAACGGGAGCCCTTTTCAACCGTTAGTGGAAGAATCCTTCTTTGGAGATGAGATATTTTTCTGGGGTGGCAAGTGCAGGGCCTCTGTCAGTCCTGGGTTTGTTGGACTAGCGCCAGACATGAGAAGTGCGCCTTTGTGCGACAGGTGAATAGTGCGGATCCTGTTTCAGTCTAAAGACTGAAACAGGATCCGCACTTTTCACCGTTCCTTTCAGAATCATTTGATTCATCAGCTAGGAATAGCGATTGCTTCACCAGACCAATCGAAGGCTAGGCCAAAGTAACTCGATGTTTCCAAGTGGTGTGTGGCCCAACTATTGAAAGAACCGCTAAGTGGAGAACTATTTGGTAGTTTTCCGAAGCACTTTTCACCGTAATTGTCATAAGGTTGGTCTCTGCATCCTTAAGCATACCAGAGTCTTCACAGACGAAACAGGCTGAGGCCCAGTAATCTTGGCATTTCCAATAGTTGGTCCTAGAGACTACCAAGAAAGTGTTCTTTTAAGTATTATTCCGTTGTGGTTTCAGCATTATTTTCAGAACCCGAGCAGGGTTCTCGCATTAGCATAAGAATCCTGCCTGGTAGTTGAGATTTCTGGGTGGGGTGTAAGTGCGGGGCTTCTTTCAGCCCTGCCTTTGATTTGTTTACCTCCAGAGTTGGAAAGTGCATATTTGCGTGAGATGGGAAAAGTGTGGATCGTGCTTCAGATTTCATCCTGACACTTTGAAATGACCAGTGTGTTGGTAATTATTTGCCATTTCCATGGCGTTTGGCACTGTAATAGTCATGAGGTCGGTCTCTGCATCCTGAAGCCTATGATGCATTTTTCAGAGAAACCTCTGCTGAGGCCCAGGTAACTTGCTATTTCCCATAGCTGGCACAGGAGCCTTGGAAGATAGGATTGTTTTCAGTATTATTTCACCATCCTATCACCACTGTTTCAAGAACGAGAGCCCATTTCAACCGTTAGTGGAAGAATCCTTCTTTGGAGATGAGATATTTTTCTGGCTCGCCAAGTGCAGGGCTTCTGTCAGTCCTGGGTTTGTTGGACTAGCGCCAGACATGAGAAGTGCGCCTTTGTGGGACAGGTGAATAGTGCGGATCCTGTTTCAGTCTAAAGACTAAAACAGGATCCGCACTTTTCACCGTTCCTTTCAGAATCATTTGATTCATCAGCTAGGAATAGCGACTGCTTCACGAGACCAATCGAAGGCTAGGCCAAAGTAACTCGATGTTTCCAAGTGGTGTGTGGCCCAAATATTGAAAGAACCGCTAAGTGGAGAACTATTTGGTAGTTTTCCGAAGCACTTTTCACCGTAATTGTCATAAGGTTGGTCTCTGCATCCTTAAGCATACCAGAGTCTTCACAGACGAAACAGGCTGAGGCCCAGTAATCTTGGCATTTCCAATAGTTGGTCCTAGAGACTACCAAGAAAGTGTTCTTTTAAGTACTATTCTGTTGTGGTTTCAGCATTATTTTCAGAACCCGAGCAGGGTTCTCGCATTAGCATAAGAATCCTGCCTGGTAGTTGAGGTTTATGGGTGGGGTGTAAGTGCGGGGCTTCTGTCAGCCCTGCCTTTGATTTGTTTACCTCCAGAGTTGGAAAGTGCATATTTGCGTGAGATGGGAAAAGTGTGGATCGTGCTTCAGATTTCATCCTGACACTTTGAAATGACCAGTGTGTTGGTAGTTATTTGCCATTTCCATGGCGTTTGGCACAGAAATAGTCATGAGGTAGGTCTCTGCATCCTGAAGCCTATGATGCTTTTTGCGGAGAAACCTCTGCTGAGGCCCAGGTAACTTGCTATTTCCCATAGCTGGCACAGGATCCTTGGAAGATAGGATTGTTTTCAGTATTATTTCACCATCCTTTCACCACTGTTTCAAGAACGGGAGCCCTTTTCAACCGTTAGTGGAAGAATCCTTCTTTGGAGATGAGATATTTTTCTGGGGCGGCAAGTGCAGGGCCTCTGTCAGTCCTGGGTTGGTGGACTAGCGCCAGACATGAGAAGTGCGCCTTTGTGGGACAGGTGAATAGTGCGGATCCTGTTTCAGTCTAAAGACTGAAACAGGATCCGCACTTTTCACCGTTCCTTTCAGAATCATTTGATTCATCAGCTAGGAATAGCGATTGCTTCACCAGACCAATCGAAGGCTAGGCCAAAGTCACTCGATGTTTCCAAGTGGTGTGTGGCCCAACTATTGAAAGAACCGCTAAGTGGAGAACTATTTGGTATTTTTCCGAAGCACTTTTCACCGTAATTGCCATAAGGTTGGTCTCTGCATCCTTAAGCATACCAGAGTCTTCACAGACGAAACAGGCTGAGGCCCAGTAATCTTGGCATTTTCAATAGTTGGTCCTAGAGACTACCAAGAAAGTGTTCTTTTAAGTATTATTCCGTTGTGGTTTCAGCATTATTTTCAGAACCCGAGCAGGGTTCTCGCATTAGCATAAGAATCCTGCCTGGTAGTTGAGATTTCTGGGTGGGGTGTAAGTGCGGGGCTTCTGTCAGCCCTGCCTTTGATTTGTTTACCTCCAGAGTTGGAAAGTGCATATTTGCGTGAGATGGGAAAAGTGTGGATCGTGCTTCAGATTTCATCCTGACACTTTTAAATGACCAGTGTGTTGGTAATTATTTGCCATTTCCATGGCGTTTGGCACCGTAATAGTCATGAGGTCGGTCTCTGCATCCTGAAGCCTATGATGCTTTTTGCAGAGAAACCTCTACTGAGGCCCAGGTAACTTGCTATTTCCCATAGCTGGCACAGGAGCCTTGGAAGATAGGATTGTTTTCAGTATTATTTCACCATCCTTTCACCACTGTTTCAAGAACAGGAGCCCTTTTCAAACGTTAGTGGAAGAATCCTTCTTTGGAGATGAGATATTTTTCTGGGGTGGCAAGTGCAGGGCCTCTGTCAGTCCTGGGTTTGTTGGACTAGCGCCAGACATGAGAAGTGCGCCTTTGTGGGACAGGTGAATAGTGCGGATCCTGTTTCAGTCTAAAGACTGAAACAGGATCCGCACTTTTCACCGTTCCTTTCAGAATCATTTGATTCATCAGCAAGGAATAGCGATTGCTTCACCAGACCAATCGAAGGCTAGGCCAAAGTAACTCGATGTTTCCAAGTGGTGTGTGGCCCAACTATTGAAAGAACCGCTAAGTGGAGAACTATTTGGTATTTTTCCGAAGCACTTTTCACCGTAATTGTCATAAAGTTGGTCTCTGCATCCTTAAGCATACCAGAGTCTTCACAGACGAAACAGGCTGAGGCCCAGTAATCTTGGCATTTCCAATAGTTGGTCCTAGAGACTACCAAGAAAGTGTTCTTTTAAGTATTATTCCGTTGTGGTTTCAGCATTATTTTCAGAACCCGAGCAGGGTTCTCGCATTAGCATAAGAATCGTGCCTGATAGTTGAGATTTCTGGGTGGGGTGTACGTGGAAGACTTCTGTCAGCCCTGCCTTTGATTTGTTTACCTCCAGAGTTGGAAAGTGCATATTTGCGTGAGATGGGAAAAGTGTGGATTGTGCTTCAGATTTCATCCTGACACTTTGAAATGACCAGTGTGTTGGTAGTTATTTGCCATTTCCATGGAGTTTGGCACAGAAATAGTCATGAGGTCGGTCTCTGCATCCTGAATCCTATGATGGTTTTTGCAGAGAAACCTCTGCTGAGGCCCAGGTAACTTGCTATTTCCCATAGCTGGCACAGGAGCCTTGGAAGGTAGGATTGTTTTCAGTATTATTTCACCATCCTTTCACCACTATTTCAAGAACGGGAGCCCTTTTCAAACGTTAGTGGAAGAATCCTTCTTTGGAGATGAGATATTTTTCTGGGGTGGCAAGTGCAGGGCCTCTGTCAGTCCTGGGTTTGTTGGACTAGCGCCAGACATGAGAAGTGCGCCTTTGTGGGACAGGTGAATAGTGCGGATCCTGTTTCAGTCTAAAGACTGAAACAGGATCCGCTCTTTTCACCGTTCCATTCAGAATCATTTGATTCATCAGCTAGGAATGGCGATTGCTTCACCAGACCAATCGAAGGCTAGGCCAAAGTAACTCGATGTTTCCAAGAGGTGTGTGGCCCAACTTTTGAAAGAACCGCTAAGTGGAGAACTATTTGGAATTTTTCCGAAGCACTTTTCACCGTAATTGTCATAAGGTTGGTCTCTGCATCCTTAAGCATACCAGAGTCTTCACAGACGAAACAGGCTGAGGCCCAGTAATCTTGGCATTTCCAATAGTTGGTCCTAGAGACTACCAAGAAAGTGTTCTTATAAGCATTATTCCTTTGTGGTTTCAGCATTATTTTCAGAACCTGAGCAGGGTTCTCGCATTAGCATAAGAATCCTGCCTGGTAGTTGAGGTTTATGGGTGGGGTGTAAGTGCGGGGCTTCTGTCAGCCCTGCCTTTGATTTGTTTACCTCCAGAGTTGGAAAGTGCATATTTGCGTGAGATGGGAAAAGTGTGGATCGTGCTTCAGATTTCATCCTGACACTTTGAAATGACCAGTGTGTTGGTAGTTATTTGCCATTTCCATGGCGTTTGGCACAGAAATAGTCATGAGGTAGGTCTCTGCATCCTGAAGCCTATGATGCTTTTTGCGGAGAAACCTCTGCTGAGGCCCAGGTAACTTGCTATTTCCCATAGCTGGCACAGGATCCTTGGAAGATAGGATTGTTTTCAGTATTATTTCACCATCCTTTCACCACTGTTTCAAGAACGGGAGCCCTTTTCAACCGTTAGTGGAAGAATCCTTCTTTGGAGATGAGATATTTTTCTGGGGCGGCAAGTGCAGGGCCTCTGTCAGTCCTGGGTTTGTTGGACTAGCGCCAGACATGAGAAGTGCGCCTTTGTGGGACAGGTGAATAGTGCGGATCCTGTTTCAGTCTAAAGACTGAAACAGGATCCGCACTTTTCACCGTTCCTTTCAGAATCATTTGATTCATCAGCAAGGAATAGCGATTGCTTCACCAGACCAATCGAAGGCTAGGCCAAAGTCACTCGATGTTTCCAAGTGGTGTGTGGCCCAACTATTGAAAGAACCGCTAAGTGGAGAACTATTTGGTATTTTTCCGAAGCACTTTTCACCGTAATTGTCATAAGGTTGGTCTCTGCATCCTTAAGCATACCAGAGTCTTCACAGACGAAACAGGCTGAGGCCCAGTAATCTTGGCATTTCCAATAGTTGGTCCTAGAGACTACCAAGAAAGTGTTCTTTTAAGTATTATTCCGTTGTGGTTTCAGCATTATTTTCAGAACCTGAGCAGGGTTCTCGCATTAGCATAAGAATCCTGCCTGGTAGTTGAGGTTTCTGGGTGGAGTGTAAGCGCGGGGCTTCTGTCAGCCCTGCCTTTGATTTGTTTACCTCCAGAGTTGGAAAGTGCATATTTGCGTGAGATGGGAAAAGTGTGGATCGTGCTTCAGATTTCATCCTGACACTTTGAAATGACCAGTGTGTTGGTAACTATTTGCATTTCCATGGCGTTTGGCACAGAAATAGTCATGAGGTCGGTCTCTGCATCCTGAAGCCTATGATGCTTTTTGCAGAGAAACCTCGGCTGAGGCCCAGGTAACTTGCTATTTCCCATAGCTGGCACAGGAGCCTTGGAAGATAGGATTGTTTTCAGTATTATTTCACCATCCTTTCACCACTGTTTCAAGAACGGGAGCCCTTTTCAACCGTTAGTGGAAGAATCCTTCTTTGGAGATGAGATATTTTTCTGGGGTGGCAAGTGCAGGGCCTCTGTCAGTCCTGGGTTTGTTGGACTAGCGCCAGACATGAGAAGTGCGCCTTTGTGGGACAGGTGAATAGTGCGGATCCTGTTTCAGTCTTTAGACTGAAACAGGATCCGCACTATTCACCGTTCCTTTCAGAATCATTTGATTCATCAGCTAGGAATGGCGATTGCTTCACCAGACCAATCGAAGGCTAGGCCAAAATAACTCGATGTTTCCAAGAGGTGTGTGGCCCAACTATTGAAAGAACCGCTAAGTGGAGAACTATTTGGTATTTTTCCGAAGCACTTTTCACCGTAATTGTCATAAGGTTGGTCTCTGCATCCTTAAGCATACCAGAGTCTTCACAGACGAAACAGGCTGAGGCCCAGTAATCTTGGCATTTCCAATAGTTGGTCCTAGAGACTACCAAGAAAGTGTTCTTTTAAGTATTATTCCGTTGTTGTTTCAGCATTATTTTCAGAACCCGAGCAGGGTTCTCGCATTAGCATAAGAATCCTGCCTGATAGTTGAGATTTCTGGGTGGGGTGTACGTGGAAGACTTCTGTCAGCCCTGCCTTTGATTTGTTTACCTCCAGAGTTGGAAAGTGCATATTTGCGTGAGATGGGAAAAGTGTGGATCGTGCTTCAGATTTCATCCTGACACTTTTAAATGACCAGTGTGTTGGTAATTATTTGCCATTTCCATGGCGTTTGGCACCGTAATAGTCATGAGGTCGGTCTCTGCATCCTGAAGCCTATGATGCTTTTTGCAGAGAAACCTCTGCTGAGGCCCTGGTAACTTGCTATTTCCCATAGCTGGCACAGGAGCCTTGGAAGATAGGATTGTTTTCAGTATTATTTCACCATCCTTTCCCTACTGTTTCAAGAACGGGAGCACTTTTCAAACGTTAGTGGAAGAATCCTTCTTTGGAGATGAGATATTTTTCTGGAGTGGCAAGTGCAGGGCCTCTGTCAGTCCTGGGTTTGTTGGACTAGCGCCAGACATGAGAAGTGCGCCTTTGTGGGACAGGTGAATAGTGCGGATCCTGTTTCAGTCTAAAGACTGAAACAGGATCCCCACTTTTCACCGTTCCTGTCAGAATCATTTCATTCATCAGCTAGGAATAGCGATTGCTTCACCAGACCAATCGAAGGCTAGGCCAAAGTAACTCGATGTTTCCAAGTGGTGTGTGGCCCAACTATTGAAAGAACCGCTAAGTGGAGAACTATTTGGTATTTTTCCGAAGCACTTTTCACCGTAATTGTCATAAAGTTGGTCTCTGCATCCTTAAGCATACCAGAGTCTTCACAGACGAAACAGGCTGAGGCCCAGTAATCTTGCCATTTCCAATAGTTGGTCCTAGAGACTACCAGGAAAGTGTTCTTTTAAGTATTATTCCGTTGTGGTTTCAGCATTATTTTCAGAACCCGAGCAGGGTTCTCGCATTAGCATAAGAATCGTGCCTGATAGTTGAGATTTCTGGGTGGGGTGTACGTGGAAGACTTCTGTCAGCCCTGCCTTTGATTTGTTTACCTCCAGAGTTGGAAAGTGCATATTTGCGTGAGATGGGAAAAGTGTGGATTGTGCTTCAGATTTCATCCTGACACTTTGAAATGACCAGTGTGTTGGTAGTTATTTGCCATTTCCATGGCGTTTGGCACAGAAATAGTCATGAGGTCGGTCTCTGCATCCTGAATCCTATGATGGTTTTTGCAGAGAAACCTCTGCTGAGGCCCAGGTAACTTGCTATTTCCCATAGCTGGCACAGGAGCCTTGGAAGGTAGGATTGTTTTCAGTATTATTTCACCATCCTTTCACCACTATTTCAAGAACGGGAGCCCTTTTCAAACGTTAGTGGAAGAATCCTTCTTTGGAGATGAGATATTTTTCTGGAGTGGCAAGTGCAGGGCCTCTGTCAGTCCTGGGTTTGTTGGACTAGCGCCAGACATGAGAAGTGCGCCTTTGTGGGACAGGTGAATAGTGCGGATCCTGTTTCAGTCTAAAGACTGAAACAGGATCCGCTCTTTTCACCGTTCCTTTCAGAATCATTTGATTCATCAGCTAGGAATGGCGATTGCTTCACCATACCAATCGAAGGCTAGGCCAAAGTAACTCGATGTTTCCAAGAGGTGTGTGGCCCAACTTTTGAAAAAAACGCTAAGTGGAGAACTATTTGGTATTTTTCCGAAGCACTTTTCACCGTAATTGTCATAAGGTTGGTCTCTGCATCCTTAAGCATACCAGAGTCTTCACAGACGAAACAGGCTGAGGCCCAGTAATCTTGGCATTTCCAATAGTTGGTCCTAGAGACTACCAAGAAAGTGTTCTTTTAAGTATTTTTCCGTTGTGGTTTCAGCATTATTTTCAGAACCTGAGCAGGGTTCTCGCATTAGCATAAGAATCCTGCCTGGTAGTTGAGATTTCTGGGTGGGGTGGAAGCTTGTGGCTTCTGTCAGCCCTGCCTTTGATTTGTTTACCTCCAGAGTTGGAAAGTGCATATTTGCGTGAGATGGGAAAAGTGTGGATCGTGCTTCAGATTTCATCCTGACACTTTGAAATAACCAGTGTGTTGGTAATTATTTGCCATTTCCATGGCGTTTGGCACCGTAATAGTCATGAGGTCGGTCTCTGCATCCTGAAGCCTATGATGCTTTTTGCAGAGAAACCTCTGCTGAGGCCCAGGTAACTTGCTATTTCCCATAGCTGGCACAGGATCCTTGGAAGATAGGATTGTTTTCAGTATTATTTCACCATCCTTTCACCACTGTCTCAAGAACGGATGCCCTTGTCAACCGTTAGTGGAAGAATCCTTCTTTGGAGATGAGATATTTTTCTGGGGTGGCAAGTGCAGGGCCTCTGTCAGTCCTGGGTTTGTTGGACTAGCGCCAGACATGAGAAGTGCGCCTTTGTGGGACAGGTGAATAGTGCGGATCCTGTTTCAGTCTAAAGACTGAAACAGGATCCGCACTTTTCACCGTTCCTTTCAGAATCATTTGATTCATCAGCTAGGAATGGCGATTGCTTCACCAGACCAATCGAAGGCTAGGCCAAAGTAACTCGATGTTTCCAAGAGGTGTGTGGCCCAACTTTTGAAAGAACCGCTAAGTGGAGAACTATTTGGTATTTTTCCGAAGCACTTTTCACCGTAATTGTCATAAGGTTGGTCTCTGCATCCTTAAGCATACCAGAGTCTTCACAGACGAAACAGGCTGAGGCCCAGTAATCTTGGCATTTCCAATAGTTGGTCCTAGAGACTACCAAGAAAGTGTTCTTTTAAGTATTATTGCGTTGTGGTTTCAGCCTTATTTTCAGAACCCGAGCAGGGTTCTCGCATTAGCATAAGAATCCTGCCTGGTAGTTGAGATTTCTCGGTGGGGTGTACCTGGAGGACTTCTGTCAGCCCTGCCTTTGATTTGTTTACCTCCAGAGTTGGAAAGTGCATATTTGCGTGAGATGGGAAAAGTGTGGATCATGCTTCAGATTTCATCCTGACACTTTGAAATGACCAGTGTGTTGGTAATTATTTGCATTTCCATGGCGTTTGGCACAGAAATAGTCATGAGGTCGGTCTCTGCATCCTGAAGCCTATGATGCTTTTTGCAGAGAAACCTCTGCTGAGGCCCAGGTAACTTGCTATTTCCCATAGCTGGCACAGGAGCCTTGGAAGATAGGATTGTTTTCAGTATTATTTCACCATCCTTTCACCACTGTTTCAAGAACGGGAGCCCTTTTCAAACGTTAGTGGAAGAATCCTTCTTTGGAGATGAGATATTTTTCTGGGGTGGCAAGTGCAGGGCCTCTGTCAGTCCTGGGTTTGTTGGACTAGCGCCAGACATGAGAAGTGCGCCTTTGTGGGACAGGTGAATAGTGCGGATCCTGTTTCAGTCTAAAGACTGAAACACGATCCGCACTTTTCACCGTTCCTTTCAGAATCATTTGATTCATCAGCTAGGAATGGCGATTGCTTCACCAGACCAATCGAAGGCTAGGCCAAAGTAACTCGATGTTTCCAAGAGGTGTGTGGCCCAACTATTGAAAGATCCGCTAAGTGGAGAACTATTTGGTATTTTTCCGAAGTACTTTTCACCGTAATTGTCATAAGGTTGGTCTCTGCATCCTTAAGCATACCAGAGTCTTCACAGACGAAACAAGCTGAGGCCCAGTAATCTTGGCATTTCCAATAGTTGGTCCTAGAGACTACCAAGAAAGTGTTCTTTTAAGTATTATTGCATTGTGGTTTCAGCATTATTTTCAGAACCCGAGCAGGGTTCTCGCATTAGCATAAGAATCCTGCCTGGTAGTTGAGATTTCTGGGTGAGGTGTACCTGCGGGGCTTCTGTCAGCCCTGCCTTTGATTTGTTTACCTCCAGAGTTGGAAAATGCATATTTGCGTGAGATGGGAAAAGTGTGGATCGTGCTTCAGATTTCATCCTGACACTTTGAAATGACCAGTGTGTTGGTAATTATTTGCATTTCCATGGCGTTGGGCACAGAAATAGTCATGAGGTCGGTCTCTGCATCCTGAAGCCTATGATCCTTTTTGCAGAGGAACCTCTGCTGAGGCCCAGGTAACTTGCTATTTCCCATAGCTGGCACAGGAGCCTTGGAAGATAGGATTGTTTTCAGTATTATTTCACCATCCTTTCACCACTGTTTCAAGAACGGGAGCCCTTTTCAACCGTTAGTGGAAGAATCCTTCTTTGGAGATGAGATATTTTTCTGGGGTGGCAAGTGCATGGCTTCTGTCAGTCCTGGGTTTGTTGGACTAGCGCCAGACATGAGAAGTGCGCCTTTGTGGGACAGGTGAATAGTGCGGATCCTGTTTCAGTCTAAAGACTGAAACAGGATCCGCACTTTTCACCATTCCTTTCAGAATCATTTGATTCATCAGCTAGGAATGGCGATTGCTTCACCAGACCAATCGAAGGCTAGGCCAAAGTAACTCGATGTTTCCAAGTGGTGTGTGGCCCAACTATTGAAAGAACCGCTAAGTGGAGAACTATTTGGTATTTTTCCGAAGCACTTTTCACCGTAATTGTCATAAGGTTGGTCTCTGCATCCTTGAGCATACCAGAGTCTTCACAGACGAAACAGGCTGAGGCCCAGTAATCTTGGCATTTGCAATAGTTGGTCCTAGAGACGACCAAAAAAGTGTTCTTTTAAGTATTATTCCGTTGTGGTTTCAGCATTACTTTCAGAACCCGAGCAGGGTTCTCGCATTAGCATAAGAATCCTGCCTGGTAGTTGAGATTTCTGGGTGAGGTGTACCTGCGGGGCTTCTGTCAGCCCTGCCTTTGATTTGTTTACCTCCAGAGTTGGAAAGTGCATATTTGCGTGAGATGGGAAAAGTGTGGATCGTGCTTCAGATTTCATCCTGACACTTTGAAATGACCAGTGTGTTGGTAACTATTTGCATTTCCATGGCGTTTGGCACAGAAATAGTCATGAGGTCGGTCTCTGCATCCTGAAGCCTATGATGCTTTTTGCAGAGAAACCTCGGCTGAGGCCCAGGTAACTTGCTATTTCCCATAGCTGGCACAGGAGCCTTGGAAGATAGGATTGTTTTCAGTATTATTTCACCATCCTTTCACCACTGTTTCAAGAACGGGAGCCCTTTTCAACCGTTAGTGGAAGAATCCTTCTTTGGAGATGAGATATTTTTCTGGGGTGGCAAGTGCAGGGCCTCTGTCAGTCCTGGGTTTGTTGGACTAGCGCCAGACATGAGAAGTGCGCCTTTGTGGGACAGGTGAATAGTGCGGATCCTGTTTCAGTCTTTAGACTGAAACAGGATCCGCACTATTCACCGTTCCTTTCAGAATCATTTGATTCATCAGCTAGGAATGGCGATTGCTTCACCAGACCAATCGAAGGCTAGGCCAAAATAACTCGATGTTTCCAAGAGGTGTGTGGCCCAACTATTGAAAGAACCGCTAAGTGGAGAACTATTTGGTATTTTTCCGAAGCACTTTTCACCGTAATTGTCATAAGGTTGGTCTCTGCATCCTTAAGCATACCAGAGTCTTCACAGACGAAACAGGCTGAGGCCCAGTAATCTTGGCATTTCCAATAGTTGGTCCTAGAGACTACCAAGAAAGTGTTCTTTTAAGTATTATTCCGTTGTTGTTTCAGCATTATTTTCAGAACCCGAGCAGGGTTCTCGCATTAGCATAAGAATCCTGCCTGATAGTTGAGATTTCTGGGTGGGGTGTACGTGGAAGACTTCTGTCAGCCCTGCCTTTGATTTGTTTACCTCCAGAGTTGGAAAGTGCATATTTGCGTGAGATGGGAAAAGTGTGGATCGTGCTTCAGATTTCATCCTGACACTTTTAAATGACCAGTGTGTTGGTAATTATTTGCCATTTCCATGGCGTTTGGCACCGTAATAGTCATGAGGTCGGTCTCTGCATCCTGAAGCCTATGATGCTTTTTGCAGAGAAACCTCTGCTGAGGCCCTGGTAACTTGCTATTTCCCATAGCTGGCACAGGAGCCTTGGAAGATAGGATTGTTTTCAGTATTATTTCACCATCCTTTCCCTACTGTTTCAAGAACGGGAGCACTTTTCAAACGTTAGTGGAAGAATCCTTCTTTGGAGATGAGATATTTTTCTGGAGTGGCAAGTGCAGGGCCTCTGTCAGTCCTGGGTTTGTTGGACTAGCGCCAGACATGAGAAGTGCGCCTTTGTGGGACAGGTGAATAGTGCGGATCCTGTTTCAGTCTAAAGACTGAAACAGGATCCCCACTTTTCACCGTTCCTGTCAGAATCATTTCATTCATCAGCTAGGAATAGCGATTGCTTCACCAGACCAATCGAAGGCTAGGCCAAAGTAACTCGATGTTTCCAAGTGGTGTGTGGCCCAACTATTGAAAGAACCGCTAAGTGGAGAACTATTTGGTATTTTTCCGAAGCACTTTTCACCGTAATTGTCATAAAGTTGGTCTCTGCATCCTTAAGCATACCAGAGTCTTCACAGACGAAACAGGCTGAGGCCCAGTAATCTTGCCATTTCCAATAGTTGGTCCTAGAGACTACCAGGAAAGTGTTCTTTTAAGTATTATTCCGTTGTGGTTTCAGCATTATTTTCAGAACCCGAGCAGGGTTCTCGCATTAGCATAAGAATCGTGCCTGATAGTTGAGATTTCTGGGTGGGGTGTACGTGGAAGACTTCTGTCAGCCCTGCCTTTGATTTGTTTACCTCCAGAGTTGGAAAGTGCATATTTGCGTGAGATGGGAAAAGTGTGGATTGTGCTTCAGATTTCATCCTGACACTTTGAAATGACCAGTGTGTTGGTAGTTATTTGCCATTTCCATGGCGTTTGGCACAGAAATAGTCATGAGGTCGGTCTCTGCATCCTGAATCCTATGATGGTTTTTGCAGAGAAACCTCTGCTGAGGCCCAGGTAACTTGCTATTTCCCATAGCTGGCACAGGAGCCTTGGAAGGTAGGATTGTTTTCAGTATTATTTCACCATCCTTTCACCACTATTTCAAGAACGGGAGCCCTTTTCAAACGTTAGTGGAAGAATCCTTCTTTGGAGATGAGATATTTTTCTGGAGTGGCAAGTGCAGGGCCTCTGTCAGTCCTGGGTTTGTTGGACTAGCGCCAGACATGAGAAGTGCGCCTTTGTGGGACAGGTGAATAGTGCGGATCCTGTTTCAGTCTAAAGACTGAAACAGGATCCGCTCTTTTCACCGTTCCTTTCAGAATCATTTGATTCATCAGCTAGGAATGGCGATTGCTTCACCATACCAATCGAAGGCTAGGCCAAAGTAACTCGATGTTTCCAAGAGGTGTGTGGCCCAACTTTTGAAAAAAACGCTAAGTGGAGAACTATTTGGTATTTTTCCGAAGCACTTTTCACCGTAATTGTCATAAGGTTGGTCTCTGCATCCTTAAGCATACCAGAGTCTTCACAGACGAAACAGGCTGAGGCCCAGTAATCTTGGCATTTCCAATAGTTGGTCCTAGAGACTACCAAGAAAGTGTTCTTTTAAGTATTTTTCCGTTGTGGTTTCAGCATTATTTTCAGAACCTGAGCAGGGTTCTCGCATTAGCATAAGAATCCTGCCTGGTAGTTGAGATTTCTGGGTGGGGTGGAAGCTTGTGGCTTCTGTCAGCCCTGCCTTTGATTTGTTTACCTCCAGAGTTGGAAAGTGCATATTTGCGTGAGATGGGAAAAGTGTGGATCGTGCTTCAGATTTCATCCTGACACTTTGAAATAACCAGTGTGTTGGTAATTATTTGCCATTTCCATGGCGTTTGGCACCGTAATAGTCATGAGGTCGGTCTCTGCATCCTGAAGCCTATGATGCTTTTTGCAGAGAAACCTCTGCTGAGGCCCAGGTAACTTGCTATTTCCCATAGCTGGCACAGGATCCTTGGAAGATAGGATTGTTTTCAGTATTATTTCACCATCCTTTCACCACTGTCTCAAGAACGGATGCCCTTGTCAACCGTTAGTGGAAGAATCCTTCTTTGGAGATGAGATATTTTTCTGGGGTGGCAAGTGCAGGGCCTCTGTCAGTCCTGGGTTTGTTGGACTAGCGCCAGACATGAGAAGTGCGCCTTTGTGGGACAGGTGAATAGTGCGGATCCTGTTTCAGTCTAAAGACTGAAACAGGATCCGCACTTTTCACCGTTCCTTTCAGAATCATTTGATTCATCAGCTAGGAATGGCGATTGCTTCACCAGACCAATCGAAGGCTAGGCCAAAGTAACTCGATGTTTCCAAGAGGTGTGTGGCCCAACTTTTGAAAGAACCGCTAAGTGGAGAACTATTTGGTATTTTTCCGAAGCACTTTTCACCGTAATTGTCATAAGGTTGGTCTCTGCATCCTTAAGCATACCAGAGTCTTCACAGACGAAACAGGCTGAGGCCCAGTAATCTTGGCATTTCCAATAGTTGGTCCTAGAGACTACCAAGAAAGTGTTCTTTTAAGTATTATTGCGTTGTGGTTTCAGCCTTATTTTCAGAACCCGAGCAGGGTTCTCGCATTAGCATAAGAATCCTGCCTGGTAGTTGAGATTTCTCGGTGGGGTGTACCTGGAGGACTTCTGTCAGCCCTGCCTTTGATTTGTTTACCTCCAGAGTTGGAAAGTGCATATTTGCGTGAGATGGGAAAAGTGTGGATCATGCTTCAGATTTCATCCTGACACTTTGAAATGACCAGTGTGTTGGTAATTATTTGCATTTCCATGGCGTTTGGCACAGAAATAGTCATGAGGTCGGTCTCTGCATCCTGAAGCCTATGATGCTTTTTGCAGAGAAACCTCTGCTGAGGCCCAGGTAACTTGCTATTTCCCATAGCTGGCACAGGAGCCTTGGAAGATAGGATTGTTTTCAGTATTATTTCACCATCCTTTCACCACTGTTTCAAGAACGGGAGCCCTTTTCAAACGTTAGTGGAAGAATCCTTCTTTGGAGATGAGATATTTTTCTGGGGTGGCAAGTGCAGGGCCTCTGTCAGTCCTGGGTTTGTTGGACTAGCGCCAGACATGAGAAGTGCGCCTTTGTGGGACAGGTGAATAGTGCGGATCCTGTTTCAGTCTAAAGACTGAAACACGATCCGCACTTTTCACCGTTCCTTTCAGAATCATTTGATTCATCAGCTAGGAATGGCGATTGCTTCACCAGACCAATCGAAGGCTAGGCCAAAGTAACTCGATGTTTCCAAGAGGTGTGTGGCCCAACTATTGAAAGATCCGCTAAGTGGAGAACTATTTGGTATTTTTCCGAAGTACTTTTCACCGTAATTGTCATAAGGTTGGTCTCTGCATCCTTAAGCATACCAGAGTCTTCACAGACGAAACAAGCTGAGGCCCAGTAATCTTGGCATTTCCAATAGTTGGTCCTAGAGACTACCAAGAAAGTGTTCTTTTAAGTATTATTGCATTGTGGTTTCAGCATTATTTTCAGAACCCGAGCAGGGTTCTCGCATTAGCATAAGAATCCTGCCTGGTAGTTGAGATTTCTGGGTGAGGTGTACCTGCGGGGCTTCTGTCAGCCCTGCCTTTGATTTGTTTACCTCCAGAGTTGGAAAATGCATATTTGCGTGAGATGGGAAAAGTGTGGATCGTGCTTCAGATTTCATCCTGACACTTTGAAATGACCAGTGTGTTGGTAATTATTTGCATTTCCATGGCGTTGGGCACAGAAATAGTCATGAGGTCGGTCTCTGCATCCTGAAGCCTATGATCCTTTTTGCAGAGGAACCTCTGCTGAGGCCCAGGTAACTTGCTATTTCCCATAGCTGGCACAGGAGCCTTGGAAGATAGGATTGTTTTCAGTATTATTTCACCATCCTTTCACCACTGTTTCAAGAACGGGAGCCCTTTTCAACCGTTAGTGGAAGAATCCTTCTTTGGAGATGAGATATTTTTCTGGGGTGGCAAGTGCATGGCTTCTGTCAGTCCTGGGTTTGTTGGACTAGCGCCAGACATGAGAAGTGCGCCTTTGTGGGACAGGTGAATAGTGCGGATCCTGTTTCAGTCTAAAGACTGAAACAGGATCCGCACTTTTCACCATTCCTTTCAGAATCATTTGATTCATCAGCTAGGAATGGCGATTGCTTCACCAGACCAATCGAAGGCTAGGCCAAAGTAACTCGATGTTTCCAAGTGGTGTGTGGCCCAACTATTGAAAGAACCGCTAAGTGGAGAACTATTTGGTATTTTTCCGAAGCACTTTTCACCGTAATTGTCATAAGGTTGGTCTCTGCATCCTTGAGCATACCAGAGTCTTCACAGACGAAACAGGCTGAGGCCCAGTAATCTTGGCATTTGCAATAGTTGGTCCTAGAGACGACCAAAAAAGTGTTCTTTTAAGTATTATTCCGTTGTGGTTTCAGCATTACTTTCAGAACCCGAGCAGGGTTCTCGCATTAGCATAAGAATCCTGCCTGGTAGTTGAGATTTCTGGGTGGGGTGTACCTGGAGGACTTCTGTCAGCCCTGCCTTTGATTTGTTTACCTCCAGAGTTGGAAAGTGCATATTTGCGTGAGATGGGAAAAGTGTGGATCGTGCTTCAGATTTCATCCTGACACTTTTAAATGACCAGTGTGTTGGTAATTATTTGCATTTCCATGGCGTTTGGCACAGAAATAGTCATGAGGTCGGTCTCTGCATCCTGAAGCCTATGATGCTTTTTGCAGAGAAACCTCTGCTGAGGCCCAGGTAACTTGCTATTTCCCATAGCTGGCACAGGAGCCTTGGAAGATAGGATTGTTTTCAGTATTAATTCACCATCCTTTCACCACTGTTTCAAGAACGGGAGCCCTTTTCAACCGTTAGTGGAAGAATCCTTCTTTGGAGATGAGATATTTTTCTGGGGTGGCAAGTGCAGGGCCTCTGTGAGTCCTGGGTTTGTTGGACTAGCGCCAGACATGAGAAGTGCGCCTTCGTGGGACAGATGAATAGTGCGGATCCTGTTTCAGTCTAAAGACTGAAACAGGATCCGCACTTTTCACCGTTCCTTTCAGAATCATTTGATTCATCAGCTAGGAATGGCGATTGCTTCACCAGACCAATCGAAGGCTAGGCCAAAGTAACTCGATGTTTCCAAGAGGTGTGTGGCCCAACTTTTGAAAGAACCGCTAAGTGGAGAACTATTTGGTATTTTTCCGAAGCACTTTTCACCGTAATTTTCAGAAGGTTGGTCTCTGCATCCTTAAGCATACCAGAGTCTTCACAGACGAAACAGACTGAGGCCCAGTAATCTTGGCATTTCCAATAGTTGGTCCTAGAGACTACCAAGAAAGTGTTCTTTTAAGTATTATTCTGTTGTGGTTTCAGCATTATTTTCAGAACCCCAAGCAGGGTTCTCGCATTAGCATAAGAATCCTGCCTGGTAGTTGAGATTTCTGGGTGGGGTGTAAGTGCGGGGCTTCTGTCAGCCCTGCCTTTGATTTGTTTACCTCCAGAGTTGGAAAGTGCATATTTGCCTGAGATGGGAAAAGTGTGGATCGTGCTTCAGATTTCATGCTGACACTTTGAAATAACCAGTGTGTTGGTAATTATTTGCCATTTCCATGGCGTTTGGCACCGTAATAGTCATGAGGTCGGTCTCTGCATCCTGAAGCCTATGATGCTTTTTGCAGAGAAACCTCTGCTGAGGCCCAGGTAACTTGCTATTTCCCATAGCTGGCACAGGAGCCTTGGAAGATAGGATTGTTTTCAGTATTATTTCACCATCCTTTCACCACTGTTTCAAGAACGGGAGCCCTTTTCAACCGTTAGTGGAAGAATCCTTCTTTGGAGATGAGGTATTTTTCTGGGGTGGCAAGTGCAGGGCCTCTGTCAGTCCTGGGTTTGTTGGACTAGCGCCAGACATGAGAAGTGCGCCTTTGTGGGACAGGTGAATAGTGCGGATCCTGTTTCAGTCTAAAGACTGAAACAGGATCCGCACTTTTCACCGTTCCTTTCAGAATCATTTGATTCATCAGCTAGGAATGGCGATTGCTTCACCAGACCAATCGAAGGCTAGGCCAAAGTAACTCGATGTTTCCAAGAGGTGTGTGGCCCAACTTTTGAAAGAACCGCTAAGTGGAGAACTCTTTGGTATTTTTCTGAAGCACTTTTCACCGTAATTGTCAGAAGGTTGGTCTCTGCATCCTTAAGCATACCAGAGTCTTCAGAGACGAAACAGGCTGAGGGCCAGTAATCTTGGCATTTCCAATAGTTGGTCCTAGAGACTACCAAGAAAGTGTTCTTTTAAGTATTATTCCGTTGTGGTTTCAGCATTATTTTCAGAACCCGAGCAGGGTTCTCGCATTAGCATAAGAATCCTGCCTGGTAGTTGAGATTTCTGGGTGGGGTGTACGTGCGGGACTTCTGTCAGCCTTGCCTTTGATTTGTTTACCTCCAGAGTTGGAAAGTGCATATTTGTGTGAGATGGGAAAAGTGTGGATCGTGCTTCAGATTTCATCCTGACACTTTGAAATGACCAGTGTGTTGGTAATTATTTGCATTTCCATGGCATTTGGCACAGAAATAGTCATGAGGTCGGTCTCTGCATCCTGAAGCCTATGATGCTTTTTGCAGAGAAACCTCTGCTGAGGCCCAGGTAACTTGCTATTTCCCATAGCTGGCACAGGAGCCTTGGAAGATAGGATTGTTTTCAGTATTATTTCACCATCCTTTCACCACTGTTTCAAGAACGGGAGCCCTTTTCAACCGTTAGTGGAAGAATCCTTCTTTGGAGATGAGGTATTTTTCTGGGGTGGCAAGTGCAGGGCCTCTGTCAGTCCTGGGTTTGTTGGACTAGCGCCAGACATGAGAAGTGCGCCTTTGTGGGACAGGTGAATAGTGCGGATCCTGTTTCAGTCTAAAGACTGAAACAGGATCCGCACTTTTCACCGTTCCTTTCAGAATCATTTGATTCATCAGCTAGGAATGGCGATTGCTTCACCAGACCAATCGAAGGCTAGGCCAAAGTAACTCGATGTTTCCAAGTGGTGTGTGGCCCAACTATTGAAAGAACCGCTAAGAGGAGTACTATATGGTATTTTTCCGAAGCACTTTTCACCGTAATTGTCATAAGGTTGGTCTCTGCATCCTTGAGCATACCAGAGTCTTCACAGACGAAACAGGCTGATGCTCAGTAATCTTGGCATTTCCAATAGTTGGTCCTAGAGACTACCAAGAAGGTGTTCTTTTAAGTATTATTCTGTTGTGGTTTCAGCATTATTTTCAGAACCCGAGCAGGGTTCTCGCATTAGCATAAGAATCCTGCCTGGTAGTTGAGATTTCTGGGTGGGGTGTACGTGGAGGACTTCTGTCAGCCCTGCCTTTGATTTGTTTACCTCCAGAGTTGGAAAGTGCATATTTGCGTGAGATGGGAAAAGTGTGGATCGTGCTTCAGATTTCATCCTGACACTTTGAAATGACCTGTGTGTTGGTAATTATTTGCATTTCCATGGCGTTTGGCACAGAAATAGTCATGAGGTCGGTCTCTGCATCCTGAAGCCTATGATGCTTTTTGCAGAGAAACCTCTGCTGAGGCCCAGGTAACTTGCTATTTCCCATAGCTGGCACAGGAGCCTTGGAAGATAGGATTGTTTTCAGTATTATTTCACCATCCTTTCACCACTGTTTCAAGAACGGGAGCCCTTTTCAACCATTAGTGGAAGAATCCTTCTTTGGAGATGAGATATTTTTCTGGGGTGGCAAGTGCAGGGCCTCTGTCAGTCCTGGGTTTGTTGGACTAGCGCCAGACATGAGAAGTGCGCCTTTGTGGGACAGGTGAATAGTGCGGATCCTGTTTCAGTCTAAAGACTGAAACAGGATCCGCACCTTTCACTGTTCCTTTCAGAATCATTTGATTCATCAGCTAGGAATAGCGATTGCTTCACCAGACCAACCGAAGGCTAGGCCAAAGTTACTCGATGTTTCCAAGTTGTGTGTGGCCCAACTATTGAAAGAACCTCTAAGTGGAGAACTATTTGGTATTTTTCCGAAGCACTTTTCACCGTAATTGTCATAAGGTTGGTCTCTGCATCCTTGATCATACCAGAGTCTTCACAGACGAAACAGGCTGAGGCCCAGTAATCTTGGCATTTCCAATAGTTGGTCCTAGAGACTACCAAAAAAGTGTTCTTTTAAGTATTATTCCGTTGTGGTCTCAGCATTATTTTCAGAACCCGAGCAGGGTTCTCGCATTAGCATAAGAATCCTGCCTGGTAGTTGAGATTTCTGGTGGGGTGTACGTGGAGGACTTCTGTCAGCCCTGCCTTTGATTTGTTTACCTCCAGAGTTGGAAAGTGCATATTTGCGTGAGATGGGAAAAGTGTTGATCGTGCTTCAGATTTCATCCTGACACTTTGAAATGACCAGTGTGTTGGTAATTATTTGCATTTCCATGGCGTTTGGCACAGAAATAGTCATGAGGCCGGTCTCTGCATCCTGAAGCCTGTGATGCTTTTTGCAGAGAAACCTCTGCTGAGGCCCAGGTAACTTGCTATTTCCCATAGCTGGCACAGGAGCCTTGGAAGATAGGATTGTTTTCAGCATTATTTCACCATCCTTTCACCACTGTTTCAAGAACGGGAGCCCTTTTCAACCGTTAGTGGAAGAATCCTTCTTTGGAGATGAGGTATTTTTCTGGGGTGGCAAGTGCAGGGCCTCTGTCAGTCCTGGGTTTGTTGGACTAGCGCCAGACATGAGAAGTGCGCCTTTGTGGGACAGGTGAATAGTGCGGATCCTGTTTCAGTCTAAAGACTGAAACAGGATCCTCACTTTTCACCATTCCTTTCAGAATCATTTGATTCATCAGCTAGGAATGGCGATTGCTTCACCAGACCAATCGAAGGCTAGGCCATAGTAACTCGATGTTTCCAAGTGGTGTGTGGCCCAACTATTGAAAGAACCGCTAAGAGGAGATCTATTTGGTATTTTTCCGAAGCACTTTTCACCGTAATTGTCATAAGGTTGGTCTCTGCATCCTTGAGCATACCAGAGTCTTCACAGACGAAACAGGCTGAGGCCCAGTAATCTTGGCATTTCCAATAGTTGGTCCTAGAGACTACCAAGAAAGTGTTCTTTTAAGTATTATTCTGTTGTGGTTTCAGCATTATTTTCAGAACCCGAGCAGGGTTCTCGCATTAGCAAAAGAATCCTGCCTGGTAGTTGAGATTTCTGGGTGGGGTGTAAGTGCTGGGCTTCTGTCAGCCCTGCCTTTGATTTGTTTACTTCCAGAGTTGGAAAGTGCATATATGCGTGAGATGGGAAAAGTGTGGATCGTGCTTCAGATTTCATCCTGACACTTTGAAATGACCAGTGTGTTGGTAATTATTTGCATTTCCATGGCGTTTGGCACAGAAATAGTCATGAGGGCGGTCTCTGCATCCTGAAGCCTATGATGCTTTCTGCAGAGAAACCTCTGCTGAGGCCCAGGTAACTTGCTATTTCCCATAGCTGGCACAGGAGCCTTGGAAGATAGGATTGTTTTCAGCATTATTTCACCATCCTTTCACCACTGTTTCAAGAACGGGAGCCCTTTTCAACCGTTAGTGGAAGAATCCTTCTTTGGAGATGAGATATTTTTCTGGGGTGGCAAGTGCAGGGCCTCTGTCAGTCCTGGGTTTGTTGGACTAGCGCCAGACATGAGAAGTGCGCCTTTGTGGGACAGGTGAATAGTGCGGATCCTGTTTCAGTCTAAAGACTGAAACAGGATCCGCACTTTTCACCGTTCCTTTCAGAATCATTTGATTCATCAGCTAGGAATGGCGATTGCTTCACCAGACCAATCGAAGGCTAGGCCAAAGTAACTCGATGTTTCCAAGTGGTGTGTGGCCCAACTATTGAAAGAACCGCTAAGAGGAGAACTATATGGTATTTTTCCGAAGCACTTTTCACCGTAATTGTCATAAGGTTGGTCTCTGCATCCTTGAGCATACCAGAGTCTTCACAGACGAAACAGGCTGATGCCCAGTAATCTTGGCATTTCCAATAGTTGGTCCTAGAGACTACCAAGAAGGTGTTCTTTTAAGTATTATTCTGTTGTGGTTTCAGCATTATTTTCAGAACCCGAGCAGGGTTCTCGCATTAGCATAAGAATCCTGCCTGGTAGTTGAGATTTCTGGGTGGGGTGTACGTGGAGGACTTCTGTCAGCCCTGCCTTTGATTTGTTTACCTCCAGAGTTGGAAAGTGCATATTTGCGTGAGATGGGAAAAGTGTGGATCGTGCTTCAGATTTCATCCTGACACTTTGAAATGACCAGTGTGTTGGTAATTATTTGCATTTCCATGGCGTTTGGCACAGAAATAGTCATGAGGTCGGTCTCTGCATCCTGAAGCCTATGATGCTTTTTGCAGAGAAACCTATGCTGAGTCCCAGGTAACTTGCTATTTCCCATAGCTGGCACAGGAGCCTTGGAAGATAGGATTGTTTTCAGCATTATTTCACCATCCTTTCACCACTGTTTCAAGAACGGGAGCACTTTTCAACCGTTAGTGGAAGAATCCTTCTTTGGAGATGAGATATTTTTCTGGGGTGGCAAGTGCAGGGCCTCTGTCAGTCCTGGGTTTGTTGGACTAGCGCCAGACATGAGAAGTGCGCCTTTGTGGGACAGGTGAATAGTGCGGATCCTGTTTCAGTCTAAGGACTGAAACAGGATCCGCACTTTTCACCGTTCCTTTCAGAATCATTTGATTCATCAGCTAGGAATGGCGATTGCTTCACCAGACCAACCGAAGGCTAGGCCAAAGTAACTCGATGTTTCCAAGAGGTGTGTGGCCCAACTTTTGAAAGAACCGCTAAGTGGAGAACTATTTGGTATTTTTCCGAAGCACTTTTCACCGTAATTGTCAGAAGGTTGGTCTCTGCATCCTTAAGCATACCAGAGTCTTCAGAGACGAAACAGGCTGAGGGCCAGTAATCTTGGCATTTCCAATAGTTGGTCCTAGAGACTACCAAGAAAGTGTTCTTTTAAGTATTATTCCGTTGTGGTTTCAGCATTATTTTCAGAACCCGAGCAGGGTTCTCGCATTAGCATAAGAATCCTGCCTGGTAGTTGAGATGTCTGGGTGGGGTGTACGTGGAGGACTTCTGTCAGCCCTGCCTTTGATTTGTTTACCTCCAGAGTTGGAAAGTGCATATTTGCGTGAGATGGGAAAAGTGTGGATCATGCTTGAGATTTCATCCTGACACTTTGAAATGACCAGTGTGTTGGTAATTATTTGCATTTCCATGGCGTTTGGCACAGAAATAGTCATGAGGTCGGTCTCTGCATCCTGAAGCCTATGATGCTTTTTGCAGAGAAACCTCTGCTGAGGCCCAGGTAACTTGCTATTTCCCATAGCTGGCACAGGAGCCTTGGAAGATAGGATTGTTTTCAGCATTATTTCACCATCCTTTCACCACTGTTTCAAGAACGGGAGCCCTTTTCAACCGTTAGTGGAAGAATCCTTCTTTGGAGATGAGATATTTTTCTGGGGTGGCAAGTGCACGGCCTCTGTCAGTCCTGGGTTTGTTGGACTAGCGCCAGACATGAGAAGTGCGCCTTTGTGGGACAGGTGAATAGTGCGGATCCTGTTTCAGTCTAAAGACTGAAACAGGATCCGCACTTTTCACCGTTCCTTTCAGAATCATTTGATTCATCAGCTAGGAATGGCGATTGCTTCACCAGAACAATCGAAGGCTAGGCCAAAGTAACTCGATGTTTCCAAGAGGTGTGTGGCCCAACTATTGAAAGAACCGCTAAGTGGAGAACTATTTGGTATTTTTCCGAAGCACTTTTCACCGTAATTGTCATAAGGTTGGTCTCTGCATCCTTAAGCATACCAGAGTCTTCACAGACGAAACAGGCTGAGGCCCAGTAATCTTGGCATTTCCAATAGTTGGTCCTAGAGACTACCAAGAAAGTGTTCTTTTAAGTATTATTCCGTTGTGGTTTCAGCATTATTTTCAGAACCCGAGCAGGGTTCTCGCATTAGCATAAGAATCCTGCCTGGTAGTTGAGATGTCTGGGTGGGGTGTACGTGGAGGACTTCTGTCAGCCCTGCCTTTGATTTGTTTACCTCCAGAGTTGGAAAGTGCATATTTGCGTGAGATGGGAAAAGTGTGGATCGTGCTTGAGATTTCATCCTGACACTTTGAAATGACCAGTGTGTTGGTAATTATTTGCATTTCCATGGCGTTTGGCACAGAAATAGTCATGAGGGCGGTCTCTGCATCCTGAAGCCTATGATGCTTTTTGCAGAGAAACCTCTGCTGAGGCCCAGGTAACTTGCTATTTCCCATAGCTGGCACAGGAGCCTTGGAAGATAGGATTGTTTTCAGCATTATTTCACCATCCTTTCACCACTGTTTCAAGAACGGGAGCCCTTTTCAACCGTTAGTGGAAGAATCCTTCTTTGGAGATGAGATATTTTTCTGGGGTGGCAAGTGCAGGGCCTCTGTCAGTCCTGGGTTTGTTGGACTAGCGCCAGACATGAGAAGTGTGCCTTTGTGGGACAGGTGAATAGTGCGGATCCTGTTTCAGTCTAAAGACTGAAACAGGATCCGCACTTTTCACCGTTCCTTTCAGAATCATTTGATTCATCAGCTAGGAATGGCGATTGCTTCACCAGACCAATCGAAGGCTAGGCCAAAGTAACTCGATGTTTCCAAGAGGTGTGTGGCCCAACTTTTGAAAGAACCGCTAAGTGGAGAACTATTTGGTATTTTTCTGAAGCACTTTTCACCGTAATTGTCAGAAGGTTGGTCTCTGCATCCTTAAGCATACCAGAGTCTTCAGAGACGAAACAGGCTGAGGGCCAGTAATCTTGGCATTTCCAATAGTTGGTCCTAGAGACTACCAAGAAAGTGTTCTTTTAAGTATTATTCCGTTGTGGTTTCAGCATTATTTTCAGAACCCGAGCAGGGTTCTCGCATTAGCATAAGAATCCTGCCTGGTAGTTGAGATTTCTGGGTGGGGTGTACGTGGAGGACTTCTGTCAGCCTTGCCTTTGATTTGTTTACCTCCAGAGTTGGAAAGTGCATATTTGTGTGAGATGGGAAAAGTGTGGATCGTGCTTCAGATTTCATCCTGACACTTTGAAATGACCAGTGTGTTGGTAATTATTTGCATTTCCATGGCATTTGGCACAGAAATAGTCATGAGGTCGGTCTCTGCATCCTGAAGCCTATGATGCTTTTTGCAGAGAAACCTCTGCTGAGGCCCAGGTAACTTGCTATTTCCCATAGCTGGCACAGGAGCCTTGGAAGATAGGATTGTTTTCAGTATTATTTCACCATCCTTTCACCACTGTTTCAAGAACGGGAGCCCTTTTCAACCGTTAGTGGAAGAATCCTTCTTTGGAGATGAGGTATTTTTCTGGGGTGGCAAGTGCAGGGCCTCTGTCAGTCCTGGGTTTGTTGGACTAGCGCCAGACATGAGAAGTGCGCCTTTGTGGGACAGGTGAATAGTGCGGATCCTGTTTCAGTCTAAAGACTGAAACAGGATCCGCACTTTTCACCGTTGCTTTCAGAGTCATGTGATTCATCAGCTAGGAATGGCGATTGCTTCACCAGACCAATCGAAGGCTAGGCCAAAGTAACTCGATGTTTCCAAGTGGTGTGTGGCCCAACTATTGAAAGAACCGCTAAGAGGAGAACTATATGGTATTTTTCCGAAGCACTTTTCACCGTAATTGTCATAAGGTTGGTCTCTGCATCCTTGAGCATACCAGAGTCTTCACAGACGAAACAGGCTGAGGCCCAGTAATCTTGGCATTTCCAATAGTTGGTCCTAGAGACTACCAAGAAGGCGTTCTTTTAAGTATTATTCTGTTGTGGTTTCAGCATTATTTTCAGAACCCGAGCAGGGTTCTCGCATTAGCATAAGAATCCTGCCTGGTAGTTGAGATTTCTGGGTGGGGTGTACGTGGAGGACTTCTGTCAGCCCTGCCTTTGATTTGTTTACCTCCAGAGTTGGAAAGTGCATATTTGCGTGAGATGGGAAAAGTGTGGATCCTGCTTCAGATTTCATCCTGACACTTTGAAATGACCTGTGTGTTGGTAATTATTTGCATTTCCATGGCGTTTGGCACAGAAATAGTCATGAGGTCGGTCTCTGCATCCTGAAGCCTATGATGCTTTTTGCAGAGAAACCTCTGCTGAGGCCCAGGTAACTTGCTATTTCCCATAGCTGGCACAGGAGCCTTGGAAGATAGGATTGTTTTCAGTATTATTTCACCATCCTTTCACCACTGTTTCAAGAACGGGAGCCCTTTTCAACCGTTAGTGGAAGAATCCTTCTTTGGAGATGAGATATTTTTCTGGGGTGGCAAGTGCAGGGCCTCTGTCAGTCCTGGGTTTGTTGGACTAGCGCCAGACATGAGAAGTGCGCCTTTGTGGGACAGGTGAATAGTGCGGATCCTGTTTCAGTCTAAAGACTGAAACAGGATCCGCACTTTTCACTGTTCCTTTCAGAATCATTTGATTCATCAGCTAGGAATAGCGATTGCTTCACCAGACCAACCGAAGGCTAGGCCAAAGTTACTCGATGTTTCCAAGTTGTGTGTGGCCCAACTATTGAAAGAACCTCTAAGTGGAGAACTATTTGGTATTTTTCCGAAGCACTTTTCACCGTAATTGTCAGAAGGTTGGTCTCTGCATCCTTGATCATACCAGAGTCTTCACAGACGAAACAGGCTGAGGCCCAGTAATCTTGGCATTTCCAATAGTTGGTCCTAGAGACTACCAAGAAAGTGTTCTTTTAAGTATTATTCCGTTGTGGTCTCAGCATTATTTTCAGAACCCGAGCAGGGTTCTCGCATTAGCATAAGAATCCTGCCTGGTAGTTGAGATTTCTGGGTGGGGTGTACGTGGAGGACTTCTGTCAGCCCTGCCTTTGATTTGTTTACCTCCAGAGTTGGAAAGTGCATATTTGCGTGAGATGGGAAAAGTGTTGATCGTGCTTCAGATTTCATCCTGACACTTTGAAATGACCAGTGTGTTGGTAATTATTTGCATTTCCATGGCGTTTGGCACGGAAATAGTCATGAGGCCGGTCTCTGCATCCTGAAGCCTGTGATGCTTTTTGCAGAGAAACCTCTGCTGAGGCCCAGGTAACTTGCTATTTCCCATAGCTGGCACAGGAGCCTTGGAAGATAGGATTGTTTTCAGCATTATTTCACCATCCTTTCACCACTGTTTCAAGAACGGGAGCCCTTTTCAACCGTTAGTGGAAGAATCCTTCTTTGGAGATGAGGTATTTTTCTGGGGTGGCAAGTGCAGGGCCTCTGTCAGTCCTGGGTTTGTTGGACTAGCGCCAGACATGAGAAGTGCGCCTTTGTGGGACAGGTGAATAGTGCGGATCCTGTTTCAGTCTAAAGACTGAAACAGGATCCTCACTTTTCACCATTCCTTTCAGAATCATTTGATTCATCAGCTAGGAATGGCGATTGCTTCACCAGACCAATCGAAGGCTAGGCCAAAGTAACTCGATGTTTCCAAGTGGTGTGTGGCCCAACTATTGAAAGAACCGCTAAGAGGAGATCTATTTGGTATTTTTCCGAAGCACTTTTCACCGTAATTGTCATAAGGTTGGTCTCTGCATCCTTGAGCATACCAGAGTCTTCACAGACGAAACAGGCTGAGGCCCAGTAATCTTGGCATTTCCAATAGTTGGTCCTAGAGACTACCAAGAAAGTGTTCTTTTAAGTATTATTCTGTTGTGGTTTCAGCATTATTTTCAGAACCCGAGCAGGGTTCTCGCATTAGCAAAAGAATCCTGCCTGGTAGTTGAGATTTCTGGGTGGGGTGTAAGTGCTGGGCTTCTGTCAGCCCTACCTTTGATTTGTTTACTTCCAGAGTTGGAAAGTGCATATATGCGTGAGATGGGAAAAGTGTGGATCGTGCTTCAGATTTCATCCTGACACTTTGAAATGACCAGTGTGTTGGTAATTATTTGCATTTCCATGGCGTTTGGCACAGAAATAGTCATGAGGTCGGTCTCTGCATCCTGAAGCCTATGATGCTTTTTGCAGAGAAACCTCTGCTGAGGCCCAGGTAACTTGCTATTTCCCATAGCTGGCACAGGAGCCTTGGAAGATAGGATTGTTTTCAGCATTATTTCACCATCCTTTCACCACTGTTTCAAGAACGGGAGCCCTTTTCAACCGTTAGTGGAAGAATCCTTCTTTGGAGATGAGATATTTTTCTGGGGTGGCAAGTGCAGGGCCTCTGTCAGTCCTGGGTTTGTTGGACTAGCGCCAGACATGAGAAGTGCGCCTTTGTGGGACAGGTGAATAGTGCGGATCCTGTTTCAGTCTAAGGACTGAAACAGGATCCGCACTTTTCACCGTTCCTTTCAGAATCATTTGATTCATCAGCTAGGAATGGCGATTGCTTCACCAGACCAACCGAAGGCTAGGCCAAAGTAACTCGATGTTTCCAAGAGGTGTGTGGCCCAACTTTTGAAAGAACCGCTAAGTGGAGAACTATTTGGTATTTTTCCGAAGCACTTTTCACCGTAATTGTCAGAAGGTTGGTCTCTGCATCCTTAAGCATACCAGAGTCTTCAGAGACGAAACAGGCTGAGGGCCAGTAATCTTGGCATTTCCAATAGTTGGTCCTAGAGACTACCAAGAAAGTGTTCTTTTAAGTATTATTCCGTTGTGGTTTCAGCATTATTTTCAGAACCCGAGCAGGGTTCTCGCATTAGCATAAGAATCCTGCCTGGTAGTTGAGATGTCTGGGTGGGGTGTACGTGGAGGACTTCTGTCAGCCCTGCCTTTGATTTGTTTACCTCCAGAGTTGGAAAGTGCATATTTGCGTGAGATGGGAAAAGTGTGGATCGTGCTTGAGATTTCATCCTGACACTTTGAAATGACCAGTGTGTTGGTAATTATTTGCATTTCCATGGCGTTTGGCACAGAAATAGTCATGAGGTCGGTCTCTGCATCCTGAAGCCTATGATGCTTTTTGCAGAGAAACCTCTGCTGAGGCCCAGGTAACTTGCTATTTCCCATAGCTGGCACAGGAGCCTTGGAAGATAGGATTGTTTTCAGCATTATTTCACCATCCTTTCACCACTGTTTCAAGAACGGGAGCCCTTTTCAACCGTTAGTGGAAGAATCCTTCTTTGGAGATGAGATATTTTTCTGGGGTGGCAAGTGCACGGCCTCTGTCAGTCCTGGGTTTGTTGGACTAGCGCCAGACATGAGAAGTGCGCCTTTGTGGGACAGGTGAATAGTGCGGATCCTGTTTCAGTCTAAAGACTGAAACAGGATCCGCACTTTTCACCGTTCCTTTCAGAATCATTTGATTCATCAGCTAGGAATGGCGATTGCTTCACCAGACCAATCGAAGGCTAGGCCAAAGTAACTCGATGTTTCCAAGTGGTGTGTGGCCCAACTATTGAAAGAACCGCTAAGAGGAGAACTATTTGGTATTTTTCCGAAGCACTTTTCACCGTAATTGTCATAAGGTTGGTCTCTGCATCCTTGAGCATACCAGAGTCTTCACAGACGAAACAGGCTGAGGCCCAGTAATCTTGGCATTTCCAATAGTTGGTCCTAGAGACTACCAAGAAAGTGTTCTTTTAAGTATTATTCCGTTGTGGTTTCAGCATTATTTTCAGAACCCGAGCAGGGTTCTCGCATTAGCATAAGAATCCTGCCTGGTAGTTGAGATTTCTGGGTGGGGTGTACGTGGAGGACTTCTGTCAGCCCTGCCTTTGATTTGTTTACCTCCAGAGTTGGAAAGTGCATATTTGCGTGAGATGGGAAAAGTGTGGATCGTGCTTGAGATTTCATCCTGACACTTTGAAATGACCAGTGTGTTGGTAATTATTTGCATTTCCATGGCGTTTGGCACAGAAATAGTCATGAGGTCGGTCTCTGCATCCTGAAGCCTATGATTCTTTTTGCAGAGAAACCTCTGCTGAGGCCCAGGTAACTTGCTATTTCCCATAGCTGGCACAGGAGCCTTGGAAGATAGGATTGTTTTCAGTATTATTTCACAATCCTTTCACCACTGTTTCAAGAACAGGAGCACTTTTCAACCGTTAGTGGAAGAATCCTTCTTTGGAGATGAGATATTTTTCTGGGGTGGCAAGTGCAGGGCCTCTGTCAGTCCTGGGTTTGTTGGACTAGCGCCAGACATGAGAAGTGCGCCTTTGTGGGACAGGTGAATAGTGCGGATCCTGTTTCAGTCTAAAGACTGAAACAGGATCCGCACTTTTCAAAGTTCCTTTCAGAATCATTTGATTCATCAGCTAGGAATGGCGATTGCTTCACCAGACCAATCGAAGGCTAGGCCAAAGTAACTCGATGTTTCCAAGTGGTGTGTGGCCCAACTATTGAAAGAACCGCTAAGAGGAGAACTATTTGGTATTTTTCCGAAGCACTTTTCACCGTAATTGTCATAAGGTTGGTCTCTGCATCCTTAAGCATACCGGAGTCTTCACAGACGAAACAGGCTGAGGCCCAGTAATCTTGGCATTTCCAATAGTTGGTCCTAGAGACTACCAAGAAAGTGTTCTTATAAGCATTATTCCTTTGTGGTTTCAGCATTATTTTCAGAACCTGAGCAGGGTTCTCGCATTAGCATAAGAATCCTGCCTGGTAGTTGAGGTTTATGGGTGGGGTGTAAGTGCAGGGCTTCTGTCAGCCCTGCCTTTGATTTGTTTACCTCCAGAGTTGGAAAGTGCATATTTGGGTGAGATGGGAAAAGTGTGGATCATGCTTCAGATTTCATCCTGACACTTTGAAATGACCAGTGTGTTGGTAATTATTTGCATTTCCATGGCGTTTGGCACAGAAATAGTCATGAGGTCGGTCTCTGCATCCTGAAGCCTATGATGCTTTTTGCAGAGAAACCTCTGCTGAGGCCCAGATAACTTGCTATTTCCCATAGCTGGCACAGGAGCGTTGGAAGATAGGATTGTTTTCAGTATTATTTCACCATCCTTTCACCACTGTTTCAAGAACGGGAGCCCTTTTCAACCGTTAGTGGAAGAATCCTTCTTTGGAGATGAGGTATTTTTCTGGGGTGGCAAGTGCAGGGCCTCTGTCAGTCCTGGGTTTGTTGGACTAGCGCCAGACATGAGAAGTGCGCCTTTGTGGGACAGGTGAATAGTGCGGATCCTGTTTCAGTCTAAAGACTGAAACAGGATCCGCACTTTTCACCGTTCCTTTCAGAATCATTTGATTCATCAGCTAGGAATGGCGATTGCTTCACCAGACCAATCGAAGGCTAGGCCAAAGTAACTCGATGTTTCCAAGTGGTGTGTGGCCCAACTACTGAAAGAACCGCTAAGAGGAGAACTATTTGGTATTTTTCCGAAGCACTTTTCACCGTAATTGTCATAAGGTTGGTCTCTGCATCCTTGAGCATACCAGAGTCTTCACAGACGAAACAGGCTGAGGCCCAGTAATCTTGGCATTTCCAATAGTTGGTCCTAGAGACTACCAAGAAAGTGTTCTTTTAAGTATTATTCCGTTGTGGTTTCAGCATTATTTTCAGAACCCGAGCAGGGTTCTCGCATTAGCATAAGAATCCTGCCTGGTAGTTGAGATTTCTGGGTGGGGTGTACGTGGAGGACTTCTGTCAGCCCTGCCTTTGATTTGTTTACCTCCAGAGTTGGAAAGTGCATATTTGCGTGAGATGGGAAAAGTGTGGATCGTGCTTGAGATTTCATCCTGACACTTTGAAATGACCAGTGTGTTGGTAATTATTTGCATTTCCATGGCGTTTGGCACAGAAATAGTCATGAGGTCGGTCTCTGCATCCTGAAGCCTATGATTCTTTTTGCAGAGAAACCTCTGCTGAGGCCCAGGTAACTTGCTATTTCCCATAGCTGGCACAGGAGCCTTGGAAGATAGGATTGTTTTCAGTATTATTTCACAATCCTTTCACCACTGTTTCAAGAACAGGAGCACTTTTCAACCGTTAGTGGAAGAATCCTTCTTTGGAGATGAGATATTTTTCTGGGGTGGCAAGTGCAGGGCCTCTGTCAGTCCTGGGTTTGTTGGACTAGCGCCAGACATGAGAAGTGCGCCTTTGTGGGACAGGTGAATAGTGCGGATCCTGTTTCAGTCTAAAGACTGAAACAGGATCCGCACTTTTCAAAGTTCCTTTCAGAATCATTTGATTCATCAGCTAGGAATGGCGATTGCTTCACCAGACCAATCGAAGGCTAGGCCAAAGTAACTCGATGTTTCCAAGTGGTGTGTGGCCCAACTATTGAAAGAACCGCTAAGAGGAGAACTATTTGGTATTTTTCCGAAGCACTTTTCACCGTAATTGTCATAAGGTTGGTCTCTGCATCCTTAAGCATACCGGAGTCTTCACAGACGAAACAGGCTGAGGCCCAGTAATCTTGGCATTTCCAATAGTTGGTCCTAGAGACTACCAAGAAAGTGTTCTTATAAGCATTATTCCTTTGTGGTTTCAGCATTATTTCAGAACCTGAGCAGGGTTCTCGCATTAGCATAAGAATCCTGCCTGGTAGTTGAGGTTTATGGGTGGGGTGTAAGTGCAGGGCTTCTGTCAGCCCTGCCTTTGATTTGTTTACCTCCAGAGTTGGAAAGTGCATATTTGGGTGAGATGGGAAAAGTGTGGATCATGCTTCAGATTTCATCCTGACACTTTGAAATGACCAGTGTGTTGGTAATTATTTGCATTTCCATGGCGTTTGGCACAGAAATAGTCATGAGGTCGGTCTCTGCATCCTGAAGCCTATGATGCTTTTTGCAGAGAAACCTCTGCTGAGGCCCAGATAACTTGCTATTTCCCATAGCTGGCACAGGAGCGTTGGAAGATAGGATTGTTTTCAGTATTATTTCACCATCCTTTCACCACTGTTTCAAGAACGGGAGCCCTTTTCAACCGTTAGTGGAAGAATCCTTCTTTGGAGATGAGGTATTTTTCTGGGGTGGCAAGTGCAGGGCCTCTGTCAGTCCTGGGTTTGTTGGACTAGCGCCAGACATGAGAAGTGCGCCTTTGTGGGACAGGTGAATAGTGCGGATCCTGTTTCAGTCTAAAGACTGAAACAGGATCCGCACTTTTCACCGTTCCTTTCAGAATCATTTGATTCATCAGCTAGGAATGGCGATTGCTTCACCAGACCAATCGAAGGCTAGGCCAAAGTAACTCGATGTTTCCAAGTGGTGTGTGGCCCAACTACTGAAAGAACCGCTAAGAGGAGAACTATTTGGTATTTTTCCGAAGCACTTTTCACCGTAATTGTCATAAGGTTGGTCTCTGCATCCTTGAGCATACCAGAGTCTTCACAGACGAAACAGGCTGAGGCCCAGTAATCTTGGCATTTCCAATAGTTGGTCCTAGAGACTACCAAGAAAGTGTTCTTTTAAGTATTATTCCGTTGTGGTTTCAGCATTATTTTCAGAACCCGAGCAGGGTTCTCGCATTAGCATAAGAATCCTGCCTGGTAGTTGAGATTTCTGGGTGGGGTGTACGTGGAGGACTTCTGTCAGCCCTGCCTTTGATTTGTTTACCTCCAGAGTTGGAAAGTGCATATTTGCGTGAGATGGGAAAAGTGTGGATCGTGCTTGAGATTTCATCCTGACACTTTGAAATGACCAGTGTGTTGGTAATTATTTGCATTTCCATGGCGTTTGGCACAGAAATAGTCATGAGGTCGGTCTCTGCATCCTGAAGCCTATGATTCTTTTTGCAGAGAAACCTCTGCTGAGGCCCAGGTAACTTGCTATTTCCCATAGCTGGCACAGGAGCCTTGGAAGATAGGATTGTTTTCAGTATTATTTCACAATCCTTTCACCACTGTTTCAAGAACAGGAGCACTTTTCAACCGTTAGTGGAAGAATCCTTCTTTGGAGATGAGATATTTTTCTGGGGTGGCAAGTGCAGGGCCTCTGTCAGTCCTGGGTTTGTTGGACTAGCGCCAGACATGAGAAGTGCGCCTTTGTGGGACAGGTGAATAGTGCGGATCCTGTTTCAGTCTAAAGACTGAAACAGGATCCGCACTTTTCAAAGTTCCTTTCAGAATCATTTGATTCATCAGCTAGGAATGGCGATTGCTTCACCAGACCAATCGAAGGCTAGGCCAAAGTAACTCGATGTTTCCAAGTGGTGTGTGGCCCAACTATTGAAAGAACCGCTAAGAGGAGAACTATTTGGTATTTTTCCGAAGCACTTTTCACCGTAATTGTCATAAGGTTGGTCTCTGCATCCTTAAGCATACCGGAGTCTTCACAGACGAAACAGGCTGAGGCCCAGTAATCTTGGCATTTCCAATAGTTGGTCCTAGAGACTACCAAGAAAGTGTTCTTATAAGCATTATTCCTTTGTGGTTTCAGCATTATTTTCAGAACCTGAGCAGGGTTCTCGCATTAGCATAAGAATCCTGCCTGGTAGTTGAGGTTTATGGGTGGGGTGTAAGTGCGGGGCTTCTGTCAGCCCTGCCTTTGATTTGTTTACCTCCAGAGTTGGAAAGTGCATATTTGCGTGAGATGGGAAAAGTGTGGATCGTGCTTCAGATTTCATCCTGACACTTTGAAATGACCAGTGTGTTGGTAATTATTTGCATTTCCATGGCGTTTGGCACAGAAATAGTCATGAGGTCGGTCTCTGCATCCTGAAGCCTATGATGCTTTTTGCAGAGAAACCTCTGCTGAGGCCCAGGTAACTTGCTATTTCCCATAGCTGGCACAGGAGCCTTGGAAGATAGGATGGTTTTCAGTATTATTTCACAATCCTTTCACCACTGTTTCAAGAACGGGAACCCTTTTCAACCGTTAGTGGAAGAATCCTTCTTTGGAGATGAGATATTTTTCTGGGGTGGCAAGTGCAGGGCCTCTGTCAGTCCTGGGTTTGTTGGACTAGCGCCAGACATGAGAAGTGCGCCTTTGTGGGACAGGTGAATAGTGCGGATCCTGTTTCAGTCTAAAGACTGAAACAGGATCCGCACTTTTCACCGTTCCTTTCAGAATCATTTGATTCATCAGCTAGGAATGGCGATTGCTTCACCAGACCAATCGAAGGCTAGGCCAAAGTAACTCGATGTTTCCAAGAGGTGTGTGGCCCAACTATTGAAAGTTCCGCTAAGTGGAGAACTATTTGGTATTTTTCCGAAGTACTTTTCACCGTAATTGTCATAAGGTTGGTCTCTGCATCCTTAAGCATACCAGAGTCTTCACAGACGAAACAGGCTGAGGCCCAGTAATCTTGGCATTTCCAATAGTTGGTCCTAGAGACTACCAAGAAAGTGTTCTTTTAAGTATTATTCCGTTGTGGTTTCAGCATTATTTTCAGAACCCGAGCAGGGTTCTCGCATTAGCATAAGAATCCTGCCTGGTAGTTGAGATGTCTGGGTGGGGTGTACGTGGAGGACTTCTGTCAGCCCTGCCTTTGATTTGTTTACCTCCAGAGTTGGAAAGTGCATATTTGCGTGAGATGGGAAAAGTGTGGATCGTGCTTGAGATTTCATCCTGACACTTTGAAATGACCAGTGTGTTGGTAATTATTTGCATTTCCATGGCGTTTGGCACAGAAATAGTCATGAGGTCGGTCTCTGCATCCTGAAGCCTATGATGCTTTTTGCAGAGAAACCTCTGCTGAGGCCCAGGTAACTTGCTATTTCCCATAGCTGGCACAGGGGCGTTGGAAGATAGGATTGTTTTCAGTATTATTTCACCATCCTTTCACCACGGTTTCAAGAACGGGAGCCCTTTTCAACCGTTAGTGGAAGAATCCTTCTTTGGAAATGAGATATTTTTCTGGGGTGGCAAGTGCAGGGCCTCTGTCAGTCCTGGGTTTGTTGGACTAGCGCCAGACATGAGAAGTGCGCCTTTGTGGGACAGGTGAATAGTGCGGATCCTGTTTCAGTCTAAAGACTGAAACAGGATCCGCACTTTTCACCGTTCCTTTCAGAATCATTTGATTCATCAGCTAGGAATGGCGATTGCTTCACCAGACCAATCGAAGGCTAGGCCAAAGTAACTCGATGTTTCCAAGAGGTGTGTGGCCCAACTATTGAAAGAACCGCTAAGTGGAGAACTATTTGGTATTTTTCCGAAGCACTTTTCACCGTAATTGTCATAAGGTTGGTCTCTGCATCCTTAAGCATACCAGAGTCTTCAGAGACGAAACAGGCTGAGGCCCAGTAATCTTGGCATTTCCAATAGTTGGTTCTAGAGACTACCAAGAAAGTGTTCTTTTAAGTATTATTCCGTTGTGGTTTCAGCATTATTTTCAGAACCCGAGCAGGGTTCTCGCATTAGCATAAGAATCCTGCCTGGTAGTTGAGATTTCTGGGTGGGGTGTAAGTGCGGGGCTTCTGTCAGCCCTGCCTTTGATTTGTTTACCTCCAGAGTTGGAAAGTGCATATTTGCGTGAGATGGGAAAAGTGTGGATCGTGCTTGAGATTTCATCCTGACACTTTGAAATGACCAGTGTGTTGGTAATTATTTGCATTTCCATGGCCTTTGGCACAGAAATAGTCATGAGGTCGGTCTCTGCATCCTGAAGCCTATGATGCTTTTTGCAGAGAAACCTCTGCTGAGGCCCAGGTAACTTGCTATTTCCCATAGCTGGCACAGGAGCCTTGGAAGATAGGATTGTTTTCAGTATTATTTCACCATCCTTTCACCACTGTTTCAAGAACGGGAGCCCTTTTCAACCGTTAGTGGAAGAATCCTTCTTTGGAGATGAGGTATTTTTCTGGGGTGGCAAGTGCAGGGCCTCTGTCAGTCCTGGGTTTGTTGGACTAGCGCCAGACATGAGAAGTGCGCCTTTGTGGGACAGGTGAATAGTGCGGATAATGTTTCAGTCTAAAGACTGAAACAGGATCCGCACTTTTCACCGTTCCTTTCACAATCATTTGATTCATCAGCTAGGAATGGCGATTGCTTCACCAGACCAATCGAAGGCTAGGCCAAAGTAACTCGATGTTTCCAAGAGGTGTGTGGCCCAACTTTTGAAAGAACCGCTAAGTGGAGAACTATTTGGTATTTTTCCGAAGCACTTTTCACCGTAATTGTCATAAGGTTGGTCTCTGCATCCTTAAGCATACCAGAGTCTTCACAGACGAAACAGGCTGAGGCCCAGTAATCTTGGCATTTCCAATAGTTGGTCCTAGAGACTACCAAGAAAGTGTTCTTTTAAGTATTATTCCGTTGTGGTTTCAGCATTATTTTCAGAACCCTAGCAGGGTTCTCGCATTAGCATAAGAATCCTGCCTGGTAGTTGAGATTTCTGGGTGGGGTGTAAGTGGGGGGCTTCTGTCAGCCCTGCCTTTGATTTGTTTACCTCCAGAGTTGGAAAGTGCATATTTGCGTGAGATGGGAAAAGTGTGGATCGTGCTTCAGATTTCATCCTGACACTTTGAAATGACCAGTGTGTTGGTAATTATTTGCATTTCCATGGCCTTTGGCACAGAAATAGTCATGAGGTCGGTCTCTGCATCCTGAAGCCTATGATGCTTTTTGCAGAGAAACCTCTGCTGAGGCCCAGGTAACTTGCTATTTCCCATAGCTGGCACAGGAGCCTTGGAAGATAGGATTGTTTTCAGTATTATTTCACCATCCTTTCACCACTGTTTCAAGAACGGGAGCCCTTTTCAACCGTTAGTGGAAGAATCCTTCTTTGGAGATGAGGTATTTTTCTGGGGTGGCAAGTGCAGGGCCTCTGTCAGTCCTGGGTTTGTTGGACTAGCGCCAGACATGAGAAGTGCGCCTTTGTGGGACAGGTGAATAGTGCGGATCCTGTTTCAGTCTAAAGACTGAAACAGGATCCGCACTTTTCACTGTTCCTTTCAGAATCATTTGATTCATCAGCTAGGAATGGCGATTGCTTCACCAGACCAACCGAAGGCTAGGCCAAAGTAACTCGATGTTTCCAAGAGGTGTGTGGCCCAACTTTTGAAAGAACCGCTAAGTGGAGAACTATTTGGTATTTTTCCGAAGCACTTTTCACCGTAATTGTCATAAGGTTGGTCTCTGCATCCTTAAGCATACCAGAGTCTTCACAGACGAAACAGGCTGAGGCCCAGTAATCTTGGCATTTCCAATAGTTGGTCCTAGAGTCTACCAAGAAAGTGTTCTTTTAAGTATTATTCTGTTGTGGTTTCAGCATTATTTTAAGAACCCCAGCAGGGTTCTCGCATTAGCATAAGAATCCTGCCTGGTAGTTGAGATTTCTGGGTGGGGTGTAAGTGCTGGGCTTCTGTCAGCCCTGCCTTTGATTTGTTTACCTCCAGAGTTGGAAAGTGCATATTTGCGTGAGATGGGAAAAGTGTGGATCGTGCTTGAGATTTCATCCTGACACTTTGAAATGACCAGTGTGTTGGTAATTATTTGCATTTCCATGGCGTTTGGCACAGAAATAGTCATGAGGTCGGTCTCTGCATCCTGAAGCCTATGATGCTTTATGCAGAGAAACCTCTGCTGAGGCCCAGGTAACTTGCTATTTCCCATAGCTGGCACAGGAGCCTTGGAAGATAGGATTGTTTTCAGTATTATTTCACCATCCTTTCACCACTGTTTCAAGAACGGGAGCCCTTTTCAACCGTTAGTGGAAGAATCCTTCTTTGGAGATGAGATATTTTTCTGGGGTGGCAAGTGCAGGGCCTCTGTCAGTCCTGGGTTTGTTGGACTAGCGCCAGACATGAGAAGTGCGCCTTTGTGGGACAGGTGAATAGTGCGGATCCTGTTTCAGTCTAAAGACTGAAACAGGATCCGCACTTTTCACCGTTCCTTTCAGAATCATTTGATTCATCAGCTAGGAATGGCGATTGCTTCACCAGACCAATCGAAGGCTAGGCCAAAGTAACTCGATGTTTCCAAGAGGTGTGTGGCCCAACTATTGAAAGAACCGCTAAGTGGAGAACTATTTGGTATTTTTCCGAAGCACTTTTCACCGTAATTGTCATAAGGTTGGTCTCTGCATCCTTAAGCATACCAGAGTCTTCACAGACGAAACAGGCTGAGGCCCAGTAATCTTGGCATTTCCAATAGTTGGTCCTAGAGACTACCAAGAAAGTGTTCTTTTAAGTATTATTCCGTTGTGGTTTCAGCATTATTTTCACAACCTGAGCAGGGTTCTCGCATTAGCATAAGAATCCTGCCTGGTAGTTGAGATTTCTGGGTGGGGTGTACGTGGAGGACTTCTGTCAGCAATGCCTTTGATTTGTTTACCTCCAGAGTTGGAAAGTGCATATTTGCGTGAGATGGGAAAAGTGTGGATCGTGCTTGAGATTTCATCCTGACACTTTGAAATGACCAGTGTGTTGGTAATTATTTGCATTTCCATGGCCTTTGGCAAAGAAATAGTCATGAGGTCGGTCTCTGCATCCTGAAGCCTATGATGCTTTTTGCAGAGAAACCTCTGCTGAGGCCCAGGTAACTTGCTATTTCCCATAGCTGGCACAGGAGCCTTGGAAGATAGGATTGTTTTCAGTATTATTTCACCATCCTTTCACCACTGTTTCAAGAACGGGAGACCTTTTCAACCGTTAGTGGAAGAATCCTTCTTTGGAGATGAGGTATTTTTCTGGGGTGGCAAGTGCAGGGCCTCTGTCAGTCCTGGGTTTGTTGGACTAGCGCCAGACATGAGAAGTGCGCCTTTGTGGGACAGGTGAATAGTGCGGATCCTGTTTCAGTCTAAAGACTGAAACAGGATCCGCACTTTTCACCGTTCCTTTCAGAATCATTTGATTCATCAGCTAGGAATGGCGATTGCTTCACCAGACCAATCGAAGGCTAGGCCAAAGTAACTCGATGTTTCCAAGAGGTGTGTGGCCCAACTATTGAAAGAACCGCTAAGTGGAGAACTATTTGGTATTTTTCCGAAGCACTTTTCACCGTAATTGTCATAAGGTTGGTCTCTGCATCCTTAAGCATACCAGAGTCTTCACAGACGAAACAGGCTGAGGCCCAGTAATCTTGGCATTTCCAATAGTTGGTCCTAGAGACTACCAAGAAAGTGTTCTTTTAAGTATTATTCCGTTGTGGTTTCAGCATTATTTTCAGAACCCGAGCAGGGTTCTCGCATTAGCATAAGAATCCTGCCTGGTAGTTGAGATTTCTGGGTGGGGTGTACGTGGAGGACTTCTGTCAGCCCTGCCTTTGATTTGTTTACCTCCAGAGTTGGAAAGTGCATATTTGCGTGAGATGGGAAAAGTGTGGATTGTGCTTGAGATTTCATCCTGACACTTTGAAATGACCAGTGTGTTGGTAATTATTTGCATTTCCATGGCGTTTGGCACAGAAATAGTCATGAGGTCGGTCTCTGCATCCTGAAGCCTATGATGCTTTTTGCAGAGAAACCTCTGCTGAGGCCCAGGTAACTTGCTATTTCCCATAGCTGGCACAGGAGCCTTGGAAGATAGGATTGTTTTCAGTATTATTTCACCATCCTTTCACCACTGTTTCAAGAACGGGAGCCCTTTTCAACCGTTAGTGGAAGAATCCTTCTTTGGAGATGAGGTAATTTTCTGGGGTGGCAAGTGCAGGCCCTCTTTGAGTCCTGGGTTTGTTGGACTAGCGCCAGACATGAGAAGTGCGCCTTTGTGGGACAGGTGAATAGTGCGGATCCTGTTTCAGTCTAAAGACTGAAACAGGATCCGCACTTTTCACCGTTCCTTTCACAATCATTTGATTCATCAGCTAGGAATGGCGATTGCTTCACCAGACCAATCGAAGGCTAGGCCAAAGTAACTCGATGTTTCCAAGAGGTGTGTGGCCCAACTTTTGAAAGAACCGCTAAGTGGAGAACTATTTGGTATTTTTCCGAAGCACTTTTCACCGTAATTGTCAGAAGGTTGGTCTCTGCATCCTTAAGCATAGCAGAGTCTTCACAGACGAAACAGGCTGAGGCCCAGTAATCTTGGCATTTCCAATAGTTGGTCCTAGAGACTACCAAGAAAGTGTTCTTTTAAGTATTATTCTGTTGTGGTTTCAGCATTATTTTCAGAACCCCAGCAGGGTTCTCGCATTAGCATAAGAATCCTGCCTGGTAGTTGAGATTTCTGGGTGGGGTGTAAGTGCGGGGCTTCTGTCAGCCCTGCCTTTGATTTGTTTACCTCCAGAGTTGGAAAGTGCATATTTGCGTGAGATGGGAAAAGTGTGGATCGTGCTTGAGATTTCATCCTGACACTTTGAAATGACCAGTGTGTTGGTAATTATTTGCATTTCCATGGCCTTTGGCACAGAAATAGTCATGAGGTCGGTCTCTGCATCCTGAAGCCTATGATGCTTTTTGCAGAGAAACCTCTGCTGAGGCCCAGGTAACTTGCTATTTCCCATAGCTGGCACAGGAGCCTTGGAAGATAGGATTGTTTTCAGTATTATTTCACCATCCTTTCACCACTGTTTCAAGAACGGGAGCCCTTTTCAACCGTTAGTGGAAGGATCCTTCTTTGGAGATGAGGTATTTTTCTGGGGTGGCAAGTGCAGGGCCTCTGTCAGTCCTGGGTTTGTTGGACTAGCGCCAGACATGAGAAGTGCGCCTTTGTGGGACAGGTGAATAGTGCGGATAATGTTTCAGTCTAAAGACTGAAACAGGATCCGCACTTTTCACCGTTCCTTTCACAATCATTTGATTCATCAGCTAGGAATGGCGATTGCTTCACCAGACCAATCGAAGGCTAGGCCAAAGTAACTCGATGTTTCCAAGAGGTGTGTGGCCCAACTTTTGAAAGAACCGCTAAGTGGAGAACTATTTGGTATTTTTCCGAAGCACTTTTCACCGTAATTGTCATAAGGTTGGTCTCTGCATCCTTAAGCATACCAGAGTCTTCACAGACGAAACAGGCTGAGGCCCAGTAATCTTGGCATTTCCAATAGTTGGTCCTAGAGACTACCAAGAAAGTGTTCTTTTAAGTATTATTCCGTTGTGGTTTCAGCATTATTTTCAGAACCCTAGCAGGGTTCTCGCATTAGCATAAGAATCCTGCCTGGTAGTTGAGATTTCTGGGTGGGGTGTAAGTGGGGGGCTTCTGTCAGCCCTGCCTTTGATTTGTTTACCTCCAGAGTTGGAAAGTGCATATTTGCGTGAGATGGGAAAAGTGTGGATCGTGCTTCAGATTTCATCCTGACACTTTGAAATGACCAGTGTGTTGGTAATTATTTGCATTTCCATGGCCTTTGGCACAGAAATAGTCATGAGGTCGGTCTCTGCATCCTGAAGCCTATGATGCTTTTTGCAGAGAAACCTCTGCTGAGGCCCAGGTAACTTGCTATTTCCCATAGCTGGCACAGGAGCCTTGGAAGATAGGATTGTTTTCAGTATTATTTCACCATCCTTTCACCACTGTTTCAAGAACGGGAGCCCTTTTCAACCGTTAGTGGAAGAATCCTTCTTTGGAGATGAGGTATTTTTCTGGGGTGGCAAGTGCAGGGCCTCTGTCAGTCCTGGGTTTGTTGGACTAGCGCCAGACATGAGAAGTGCGCCTTTGTGGGACAGGTGAATAGTGCGGATCCTGTTTCAGTCTAAAGACTGAAACAGGATCCGCACTTTTCACTGTTCCTTTCAGAATCATTTGATTCATCAGCTAGGAATGGCGATTGCTTCACCAGACCAACCGAAGGCTAGGCCAAAGTAACTCGATGTTTCCAAGAGGTGTGTGGCCCAACTTTTGAAAGAACCGCTAAGTGGAGAACTATTTGGTATTTTTCCGAAGCACTTTTCACCGTAATTGTCATAAGGTTGGTCTCTGCATCCTTAAGCATACCAGAGTCTTCACAGACGAAACAGGCTGAGGCCCAGTAATCTTGGCATTTCCAATAGTTGGTCCTAGAGTCTACCAAGAAAGTGTTCTTTTAAGTATTATTCTGTTGTGGTTTCAGCATTATTTTAAGAACCCCAGCAGGGTTCTCGCATTAGCATAAGAATCCTGCCTGGTAGTTGAGATTTCTGGGTGGGGTGTAAGTGCTGGGCTTCTGTCAGCCCTGCCTTTGATTTGTTTACCTCCAGAGTTGGAAAGTGCATATTTGCGTGAGATGGGAAAAGTGTGGATCGTGCTTGAGATTTCATCCTGACACTTTGAAATGACCAGTGTGTTGGTAATTATTTGCATTTCCATGGCGTTTGGCACAGAAATAGTCATGAGGTCGGTCTCTGCATCCTGAAGCCTATGATGCTTTATGCAGAGAAACCTCTGCTGAGGCCCAGGTAACTTGCTATTTCCCATAGCTGGCACAGGAGCCTTGGAAGATAGGATTGTTTTCAGTATTATTTCACCATCCTTTCACCACTGTTTCAAGAACGGGAGCCCTTTTCAACCGTTAGTGGAAGAATCCTTCTTTGGAGATGAGATATTTTTCTGGGGTGGCAAGTGCAGGGCCTCTGTCAGTCCTGGGTTTGTTGGACTAGCGCCAGACATGAGAAGTGCGCCTTTGTGGGACAGGTGAATAGTGCGGATCCTGTTTCAGTCTAAAGACTGAAACAGGATCCGCACTTTTCACCGTTCCTTTCAGAATCATTTGATTCATCAGCTAGGAATGGCGATTGCTTCACCAGACCAATCGAAGGCTAGGCCAAAGTAACTCGATGTTTCCAAGAGGTGTGTGGCCCAACTATTGAAAGAACCGCTAAGTGGAGAACTATTTGGTATTTTTCCGAAGCACTTTTCACCGTAATTGTCATAAGGTTGGTCTCTGCATCCTTAAGCATACCAGAGTCTTCACAGACGAAACAGGCTGAGGCCCAGTAATCTTGGCATTTCCAATAGTTGGTCCTAGAGACTACCAAGAAAGTGTTCTTTTAAGTATTATTCCGTTGTGGTTTCAGCATTATTTTCAGAACCTGAGCAGGGTTCTCGCATTAGCATAAGAATCCTGCCTGGTAGTTGAGATTTCTGGGTGGGGTGTACGTGGAGGACTTCTGTCAGCAATGCCTTTGATTTGTTTACCTCCAGAGTTGGAAAGTGCATATTTGCGTGAGATGGGAAAAGTGTGGATCGTGCTTGAGATTTCATCCTGACACTTTGAAATGACCAATGTGTTGGTAATTATTTGCATTTCCATGGCCTTTGGCAAAGAAATAGTCATGAGGTCGGTCTCTGCATCCTGAAGCCTATGATGCTTTTTGCAGAGAAACCTCTGCTGAGGCCCAGGTAACTTGCTATTTCCCATAGCTGGCACAGGAGCCTTGGAAGATAGGATTGTTTTCAGTATTATTTCACCATCCTTTCACCACTGTTTCAAGAACGGGAGACCTTTTCAACCGTTAGTGGAAGAATCCTTCTTTGGAGATGAGGTATTTTTCTGGGGTGGCAAGTGCAGGGCCTCTGTCAGTCCTGGGTTTGTTGGACTAGCGCCAGACATGAGAAGTGCGCCTTTGTGGGACAGGTGAATAGTGCGGATCCTGTTTCAGTCTAAAGACTGAAACAGGATCCGCACTTTTCACCGTTCCTTTCAGAATCATTTGATTCATCAGCTAGGAATGGCGATTGCTTCACCAGACCAATCGAAGGCTAGGCCAAAGTAACTCGATGTTTCCAAGAGGTGTGTGGCCCAACTATTGAAAGAACCGCTAAGTGGAGAACTATTTGGTATTTTTCCGAAGCACTTTTCACCGTAATTGTCATAAGGTTGGTCTCTGCATCCTTAAGCATACCAGAGTCTTCACAGACGAAACAGGCTGAGGCCCAGTAATCTTGGCATTTCCAATAGTTGGTCCTAGAGACTACCAAGAAAGTGTTCTTTTAAGTATTATTCTGTTGTGGTTTCAGCATTATTTTCAGAACCCGAGCAGGGTTCTCGCATTAGCATAAGAATCCTGCCTGGTAGTTGAGATTTCTGGGTGGGGTGTACGTGGAGGACTTCTGTCAGCCCTGCCTTTGATTTGTTTACCTCCAGAGTTGGAAAGTGCATATTTGCGTGAGATGGGAAAAGTGTGGATTGTGCTTGAGATTTCATCCTGACACTTTGAAATGACCAGTGTGTTGGTAATTATTTGCATTTCCATGGCGTTTGGCACAGAAATAGTCATGAGGTCGGTCTCTGCATCCTGAAGCCTATGATGCTTTTTGCAGAGAAACCTCTGCTGAGGCCCAGGTAACTTGCTATTTCCCATAGCTGGCACAGGAGCCTTGGAAGATAGGATTGTTTTCAGTATTATTTCACCATCCTTTCACCACTGTTTCAAGAACGGGAGCCCTTTTCAACCGTTAGTGGAAGAATCCTTCTTTGGAGATGAGGTAATTTTCTGGGGTGGCAAGTGCAGGCCCTCTTTGAGTCCTGGGTTTGTTGGACTAGCGCCAGACATGAGAAGTGCGCCTTTGTGGGACAGGTGAATAGTGCGGATCCTGTTTCAGTCTAAAGACTGAAACAGGATCCGCACTTTTCACCGTTCCTTTCACAATCATTTGATTCATCAGCTAGGAATGGCGATTGCTTCACCAGACCAATCGAAGGCTAGGCCAAAGTAACTCGATGTTTCCAAGAGGTGTGTGGCCCAACTTTTGAAAGAACCGCTAAGTGGAGAACTATTTGGTATTTTTCCGAAGCACTTTTCACCGTAATTGTCAGAAGGTTGGTCTCTGCATCCTTAAGCATAGCAGAGTCTTCACAGACGAAACAGGCTGAGGCCCAGTAATCTTGGCATTTCCAATAGTTGGTCCTAGAGACTACCAAGAAAGTGTTCTTTTAAGTATTATTCTGTTGTGGTTTCAGCATTATTTTCAGAACCCCAGCAGGGTTCTCGCATTAGCATAAGAATCCTGCCTGGTAGTTGAGATTTCTGGGTGGGGTGTAAGTGCGGGGCTTCTGTCAGCCCTGCCTTTGATTTGTTTACCTCCAGAGTTGGAAAGTGCATATTTGCGTGAGATGGGAAAAGTGTGGATCGTGCTTGAGATTTCATCCTGACACTTTGAAATGACCAGTGTGTTGGTAATTATTTGCATTTCCATGGCATTTGGCACAGAAATAGTCATGAGGTCGGTCTCTGCATCCTGAAGCCTATGATGCTTTATGCAGAGAAACCTATGCTGAGGCCCAGGTAACTTGCTATTTCCCATAGCTGGCACAGGAGCCTTGGAAGATAGGATTGTTTTCAGTATTATTTCACAATCCTTTCACCACTGTTTCAAGAACGGGAGCCCTTTTCAACCGTTAGTGGAAGAATCCTTCTTTGGAGATGAGATATTTTTCTGGGGTGGCAAGTGCAGGGCCTCTGTCAGTCCTGGGTTTGTTGGACTAGCGCCAGACATGAGAAGTGCGCCTTTGTGGGACAGGTGAATAGTGCGGATCCTGTTTCAGTCTAAAGACTGAAACAGGATCCGCACTTTTCACCGTTCCTTTCAGAATCATTTGATTCATCAGCTAGGAATGGCGATTGCTTCACCAGACCAATCGAAGGCTAGGCCAAAGTAACTCGATGTTTCCAAGAGGTGTGTGGCCCAACTATTGAAAGAACCGCTAAGTGGAGAACTATTTGGTATTTTTCCGAAGCACTTTTCACCGTAATTGTCATAAGGTTGGTCTCTGCATCCTTAAGCATACCAGAGTCTTCACAGACGAAACAGGCTGAGGCCCAGTAATCTTGGCATTTCCAATAGTTGGTCCTAGAGACTACCAAGAAAGTGTTCTTTTAAGTATTATTCCGTTGTGGTTTCAGCATTATTTTCAGAACCTGAGCAGGGTTCTCGCATTAGCATAAGAATCCTGCCTGGTAGTTGAGATTTCTGGGTGGGGTGTACGTGGAGGACTTCTGTCAGCAATGCCTTTGATTTGTTTACCTCCAGAGTTGGAAAGTGCATATTTGCGTGAGATGGGAAAAGTGTGGATCGTGCTTGAGATTTCATCCTGACACTTTGAAATGACCAGTGTGTTGGTAATTATTTGCATTTCCATGGCCTTTGGCAAAGAAATAGTCATGAGGTCGGTCTCTGCATCCTGAAGCCTATGATGCTTTTTGCAGAGAAACCTCTGCTGAGGCCCAGGTAACTTGCTATTTCCCATAGCTGGCACAGGAGCCTTGGAAGATAGGATTGTTTTCAGTATTATTTCACCATCCTTTCACCACTGTTTCAAGAACGGGAGACCTTTTCAACCGTTAGTGGAAGAATCCTTCTTTGGAGATGAGGTATTTTTCTGGGGTGGCAAGTGCAGGGCCTCTGTCAGTCCTGGGTTTGTTGGACTAGCGCCAGACATGAGAAGTGCGCCTTTGTGGGACAGGTGAATAGTGCGGATCCTGTTTCAGTCTAAAGACTGAAACAGGATCCGCACTTTTCACCGTTCCTTTCAGAATCATTTGATTCATCAGCTAGGAATGGCGATTACTTCACCAGACCAATCGAAGGCTAGGCCAAAGTAACTCGATGTTTCCAAGAGGTGTGTGGCCCAACTATTGAAAGAACCGCTAAGTGGAGAACTATTTGGTATTTTTCCGAAGCACTTTTCACCGTAATTGTCATAAGGTTGGTCTCTGCATCCTTAAGCATACCAGAGTCTTCACAGACGAAACAGGCTGAGGCCCAGTAATCTTGGCATTTCCAATAGTTGGTCCTAGAGACTACCAAGAAAGTGTTCTTTTAAGTATTATTCCGTTGTGGTTTCAGCATTATTTTCAGAACCTGAGCAGGGTTCTCGCATTAGCATAAGAATCCTGCCTGGTAGTTGAGATTTCTGGGTGGGGTGTACGTGGAGGACTTCTGTCAGCAATGCCTTTGATTTGTTTACCTCCAGAGTTGGAAAGTGCATATTTGCGTGAGATGGGAAAAGTGTGGATCGTGCTTGAGATTTCATCCTGACACTTTGAAATGACCAGTGTGTTGGTAATTATTTGCATTTCCATGGCCTTTGGCAAAGAAATAGTCATGAGGTCGGTCTCTGCATCCTGAAGCCTATGATGCTTTTTGCAGAGAAACCTCTGCTGAGGCCCAGGTAACTTGCTATTTCCCATAGCTGGCACAGGAGCCTTGGAAGATAGGATTGTTTTCAGTATTATTTCACCATCCTTTCACCACTGTTTCAAGAACGGGAGACCTTTTCAACCGTTAGTGGAAGAATCCTTCTTTGGAGATGAGGTATTTTTCTGGGGTGGCAAGTGCAGGGCCTCTGTCAGTCCTGGGTTTGTTGGACTAGCGCCAGACATGAGAAGTGCGCCTTTGTGGGACAGGTGAATAGTGCGGATCCTGTTTCAGTCTAAAGACTGAAACAGGATCCGCACTTTTCACCGTTCCTTTCAGAATCATTTGATTCATCAGCTAGGAATGGCGATTGCTTCACCAGACCAATCGAAGGCTAGGCCAAAGTAACTCGATGTTTCCAAGAGGTGTGTGGCCCAACTATTGAAAGAACCGCTAAGTGGAGAACTATTTGGTATTTTTCCGAAGCACTTTTCACCGTAATTGTCGTAAGGTTGGTCTCTGCATCCTTAAGCATACCAGAGTCTTCACAGACGAAACAGGCTGAGGCCCAGTAATCTTGGCATTTCCAATAGTTGGTCCTAGAGACTACCAAGAAAGTGTTCTTTTAAGTATTATTCCGTTGTGGTTTCAGCATTATTTTCAGAACCCGAGCAGGGTTCTCGCATTAGCATAAGAATCCTGCCTGGTAGTTGAGATTTCTGGGTGGGGTGTACGTGGAGGACTTCTGTCAGCCCTGCCTTTGATTTGTTTACCTCCAGAGTTGGAAAGTGCATATTTGCGTGAGATGGGAAAAGTGTGGATTGTGCTTGAGATTTCATCCTGACACTTTGAAATGACCAGTGTGTTGGTAATTATTTGCATTTCCATGGCGTTTGGCACAGAAATAGTCATGAGGTCGGTCTCTGCATCCTGAAGCCTATGATGCTTTTTGCAGAGAAACCTCTGCTGAGGCCCAGGTAACTTGCTATTTCCCATAGCTGGCACAGGAGCCTTGGAAGATAGGATTGTTTTCAGTATTATTTCACCATCCTTTCACCACTGTTTCAAGAACGGGAGCCCTTTTCAACCGTTAGTGGAAGAATCCTTCTTTGGAGATGAGGTAATTTTCTGGGGTGGCAAGTGCAGGCCCTCTTTGAGTCCTGGGTTTGTTGGACTAGCGCCAGACATGAGAAGTGCGCCTTTGTGGGACAGGTGAATAGTGCGGATCCTGTTTCAGTCTAAAGACTGAAACAGGATCCGCACTTTTCACCGTTCCTTTCACAATCATTTGATTCATCAGCTAGGAATGGCGATTGCTTCACCAGACCAATCGAAGGCTAGGCCAAAGTAACTCGATGTTTCCAAGAGGTGTGTGGCCCAACTTTTGAAAGAACCGCTAAGTGGAGAACTATTTGGTATTTTTCCGAAGCACTTTTCACCGTAATTGTCAGAAGGTTGGTCTCTGCATCCTTAAGCATAGCAGAGTCTTCACAGACGAAACAGGCTGAGGCCCAGTAATCTTGGCATTTCCAATAGTTGGTCCTAGAGACTACCAAGAAAGTGTTCTTTTAAGTATTATTCTGTTGTGGTTTCAGCATTATTTTCAGAACCCCAGCAGGGTTCTCGCATTAGCATAAGAATCCTGCCTGGTAGTTGAGATTTCTGGGTGGGGTGTAAGTGCGGGGCTTCTGTCAGCCCTGCCTTTGATTTGTTTACCTCCAGAGTTGGAAAGTGCATATTTGCGTGAGATGGGAAAAGTGTGGATCGTGCTTGAGATTTCATCCTGACACTTTGAAATGACCAGTGTGTTGGTAATTATTTGCATTTCCATGGCATTTGGCACAGAAATAGTCATGAGGTCGGTCTCTGCATCCTGAAGCCTATGATGCTTTATGCAGAGAAACCTCTGCTGAGGCCCAGGTAACTTGCTATTTCCCATAGCTGGCACAGGAGCCTTGGAAGATAGGATTGTTTTCAGTATTATTTCACAATCCTTTCACCACTGTTTCAAGAACGGGAGCCCTTTTCAACCGTTAGTGGAAGAATCCTTCTTTGGAGATGAGATATTTTTCTGGGGTGGCAAGTGCAGGGCCTCTGTCAGTCCTGGGTTTGTTGGACTAGCGCCAGACATGAGAAGTGCGCCTTTGTGGGACAGGTGAATAGTGCGGATCCTGTTTCAGTCTAAAGACTGAAACAGGATCCGCACTTTTCACCGTTCCTTTCACAATCATTTGATTCATCAGCTAGGAATGGCGATTGCTTCACCAGACCAATCGAAGGCTAGGCCAAAGTAACTCGATGTTTCCAAGAGGTGTGTGGCCCAACTTTTGAAAGAACCGCTAAGTGGAGAACTATTTGGTATTTTTCCGAAGCACTTTTCACCGTAATTGTCATAAGGTTGGTCTCTGCATCCTTAAGCATAGCAGAGTCTTCACAGACGAAACAGGCTGAGGCCCAGTAATCTTGGCATTTCCAATAGTTGGTCCTAGAGACTACCAAGAAAGTGTTCTTTTAAGTATTATTCTGTTGTGGTTTCAGCATTATTTTCAGAACCCCAGCAGGGTTCTCGCATTAGCATAAGAATCCTGCCTGGTAGTTGAGATTTCTGGGTGGGGTGTACGTGGAGGACTTCTGTCAGCAATGCCTTTGATTTGTTTACCTCCAGAGTTGGAAAGTGCATATTTGCGTGAGATGGGAAAAGTGTGGATCGTGCTTGAGATTTCATCCTGACACTTTGAAATGACCAGTGTGTTGGTAATTATTTGCATTTCCATGGCCTTTGGCAAAGAAATAGTCATGAGGTCGGTCTCTGCATCCTGAAGCCTATGATGCTTTTTGCAGAGAAACCTCTGCTGAGGCCCAGGTAACTTGCTATTTCCCATAGCTGGCACAGGAGCCTTGGAAGATAGGATTGTTTTCAGTATTATTTCACCATCCTTTCACCACTGTTTCAAGAACGGGAGACCTTTTCAACCGTTAGTGGAAGAATCCTTCTTTGGAGATGAGGTATTTTTCTGGGGTGGCAAGTGCAGGGCCTCTGTCAGTCCTGGGTTTGTTGGACTAGCGCCAGACATGAGAAGTGCGCCTTTGTGGGACAGGTGAATAGTGCGGATCCTGTTTCAGTCTAAAGACTGAAACAGGATCCGCACTTTTCACCGTTCCTTTCAGAATCATTTGATTCATCAGCTAGGAATGGCGATTACTTCACCAGACCAATCGAAGGCTAGGCCAAAGTAACTCGATGTTTCCAAGAGGTGTGTGGCCCAACTATTGAAAGAACCGCTAAGTGGAGAACTATTTGGTATTTTTCCGAAGCACTTTTCACCGTAATTGTCATAAGGTTGGTCTCTGCATCCTTAAGCATACCAGAGTCTTCACAGACGAAACAGGCTGAGGCCCAGTAATCTTGGCATTTCCAATAGTTGGTCCTAGAGACTACCAAGAAAGTGTTCTTTTAAGTATTATTCCGTTGTGGTTTCAGCATTATTTTCAGAACCTGAGCAGGGTTCTCGCATTAGCATAAGAATCCTGCCTGGTAGTTGAGATTTCTGGGTGGGGTGTACGTGGAGGACTTCTGTCAGCAATGCCTTTGATTTGTTTACCTCCAGAGTTGGAAAGTGCATATTTGCGTGAGATGGGAAAAGTGTGGATCGTGCTTGAGATTTCATCCTGACACTTTGAAATGACCAGTGTGTTGGTAATTATTTGCATTTCCATGGCCTTTGGCAAAGAAATAGTCATGAGGTCGGTCTCTGCATCCTGAAGCCTATGATGCTTTTTGCAGAGAAACCTCTGCTGAGGCCCAGGTAACTTGCTATTTCCCATAGCTGGCACAGGAGCCTTGGAAGATAGGATTGTTTTCAGTATTATTTCACCATCCTTTCACCACTGTTTCAAGAACGGGAGACCTTTTCAACCGTTAGTGGAAGAATCCTTCTTTGGAGATGAGGTATTTTTCTGGGGTGGCAAGTGCAGGGCCTCTGTCAGTCCTGGGTTTGTTGGACTAGCGCCAGACATGAGAAGTGCGCCTTTGTGGGACAGGTGAATAGTGCGGATCCTGTTTCAGTCTAAAGACTGAAACAGGATCCGCACTTTTCACCGTTCCTTTCAGAATCATTTGATTCATCAGCTAGGAATGGCGATTGCTTCACCAGACCAATTGAAGGCTAGGCCAAAGTAACTCGATGTTTCCAAGAGGTGTGTGGCCCAACTATTGAAAGAACCGCTAAGTGGAGAACTATTTGGTATTTTTCCGAAGCACTTTTCACCGTAATTGTCATAAGGTTGGTCTCTGCATCCTTAAGCATACCAGAGTCTTCACAGACGAAACAGGCTGAGGCCCAGTAATCTTGGCATTTCCAATAGTTGGTCCTAGAGACTACCAAGAAAGTGTTCCTTTAAGTATTATTCCGTTGTGGTTTCAGCATTATTTTCAGAACCCGAGCAGGGTTCTCGCATTAGCATAAGAATCCTGCCTGGTAGTTGAGATTTCTGGGTGGGGTGTACGTGGAGGACTTCTGTCAGCCCTGCCTTTGATTTGTTTACCTCCAGAGTTGGAAAGTGCATATTTGCGTGAGATGGGAAAAGTGTGGATTGTGCTTGAGATTTCATCCTGACACTTTGAAATGACCAGTGTGTTGGTAATTATTTGCATTTCCATGGCGTTTGGCACAGAAATAGTCATGAGGTCGGTCTCTGCATCCTGAAGCCTATGATGCTTTTTGCAGTGAAACCTCTGCTGAGGCCCAGGTAACTTGCTATTTCCCATAGCTGGCACAGGAGCCTTGGAAGATAGGATTGTTTTCAGTATTATTTCACCATCCTTTCACCACTGTTTCAAGAACGGGAGCCCTTTTCAACCGTTAGTGGAAGAATCCTTCTTTGGAGATGAGGTATTTTTCTGGGGTGGCAAGTGCAGGGCCTCTGTGAGTCCTGGGTTTGTTGGACTAGCGCCAGACATGAGAAGTGCGCCTTTGTGGGACAGGTGAATAGTGCGGATCCTGTTTCAGTCTAAAGACTGAAACAGGATCCGCACTTTTCACCGTTCCTTTCACAATCATTTGATTCATCAGCTAGGAATGGCGATTGCTTCACCAGACCAATCGAAGGCTAGGCCAAAGTAACTCGATGTTTCCAAGAGGTGTGTGGCCCAACTTTTGAAAGAACCGCTAAGTGGAGAACTATTTGGTATTTTTCCGAAGCACTTTTCACCGTAATTGTCAGAAGGTTGGTCTCTGCATCCTTAAGCATAGCAGAGTCTTCACAGACGAAACAGGCTGAGGCCCAGTAATCTTGGCATTTCCAATAGTTGGTCCTAGAGACTACCAAGAAAGTGTTCTTTTAAGTATTATTCTGTTGTGGTTTCAGCATTATTTTCAGAACCCCAGCAGGGTTCTCGCATTAGCATAAGAATCCTGCCTGGTAGTTGAGATTTCTGGGTGGGGTGTAAGTGCGGGGCTTCTGTCAGCCCTGCCTTTGATTTGTTTACCTCCAGAGTTGGAAAGTGCATATTTGCGTGAGATGGGAAAAGTGTGGATCGTGCTTCAGATTTCATCCTGACACTTTGAAATGACCAGTGTGTTGGTAGTTATTTGCATTTCCATGGCGTTTGGCACAGAAATAGTCATGAGGTCGGTCTCTGCATCCTGAAGCCTATGATGCTTTTTGCAGAGAAACCTCTGCTGAGGCCCAGGTAACTTGCTATTTCCCATAGCTGGCACAGGAGCCTTGGAAGATAGGATTGTTTTCAGTATTATTTCACAATCCTTTCACCACTGTTTCAAGAACGGGAGCCCTTTTCAACCGTTAGTGGAAGAATCCTTCTTTGGAGATGAGATATTTTTCTGGGGTGGCAAGTGCAGGGCCTCTGTCAGTCCTGGGTTTGTTGGACTAGCGCCAGACATGAGAAGTGCGCCTTTGTGGGACAGGTGAATAGTGCGGATCCTGTTTCAGTCTAAAGACTGAAACAGGATCCGCACTTTTCACCGTTCCTTTCAGAATCATTTGATTCATCAGCTAGGAATGGCGATTGCTTCACCAGACCAATCGAAGGCTAGGCCAAAGTAACTCGATGTTTCCAAGAGGTGTGTGGCCCAACTATTGAAAGAACCGCTAAGTGGAGAACTATTTGGTATTTTTCCGAAGCACTTTTCACCGTAATTGTCATAAGGTTGGTCTCTGCATCCTTAAGCATACCAGAGTCTTCACAGACGAAACAGGCTGAGGCCCAGTAATCTTGGCATTTCCAATAGTTGGTCCTAGAGACTACCAAGAAAGTGTTCTTTTAAGTATTATTCCGTTGTGGTTTCAGCATTATTTTCAGAACCTGAGCAGGGTTCTCGCATTAGCATAAGAATCCTGCCTGGTAGTTGAGATTTCTGGGTGGGGTGTACGTGGAGGACTTCTGTCAGCAATGCCTTTGATTTGTTTACCTCGTGAGTTGGAAAGTGCATATTTGCGTGAGATGGGAAAAGTGTGGATCGTGCTTGAGATTTCATCCTGACACTTTGAAATGACCAGTGTGTTGGTAATTATTTGCATTTCCATGGCCTTTGGCAAAGAAATAGTCATGAGGTCGGTCTCTGCATCCTGAAGCCTATGATGCTTTTTGCAGAGAAACCTCTGCTGAGGCCCAGGTAACTTGCTATTTCCCATAGCTGGCACAGGAGCCTTGGAAGATAGGATTGTTTTCAGTATTATTTCACCATCCTTTCACCACTGTTTCAAGAACGGGAGACCTTTTCAACCGTTAGTGGAAGAATCCTTCTTTGGAGATGAGGTATTTTTCTGGGGTGGCAAGTGCAGGGCCTCTGTCAGTCCTGGGTTTGTTGGACTAGCGCCAGACATGAGAAGTGCGCCTTTGTGGGACAGGTGAATAGTGCGGATCCTGTTTCAGTCTAAAGACTGAAACAGGATCCGCACTTTTCACCGTTCCTTTCAGAATCATTTGATTCATCAGCTAGGAATGGCGATTGCTTCACCAGACCAATCGAAGGCTAGGCCAAAGTAACTCGATGTTTCCAAGAGGTGTGTGGCCCAACTATTGAAAGAACCGCTAAGTGGAGAACTATTTGGTATTTTTCCGAAGGACTTTTCACCGTAATTGTCATAAGGTTGGTCTCTGCATCCTTAAGCATACCAGAGTCTTCACAGACGAAACAGGCTGAGGCCCAGTAATCTTGGCATTTCCAATAGTTGGTCCTAGAGACTACCAAGAAAGTGTTCTTTTAAGTATTATTCCGTTGTGGTTTCAGCATTATTTTCAGAACCCGAGCAGGGTTCTCGCATTAGCATAAGAATCCTGCCTGGTAGTTGAGATTTCTGGGTGGGGTGTATGTGGAGGACTTCTGTCAGCCCTGCCTTTGATTTGTTTACCTCCAGAGTTGGAAAGTGCATATTTGCGTGAGATGGGAAAAGTGTGGATTGTGCTTGAGATTTCATCCTGACACTTTGAAATGACCAGTGTGTTGGTAATTATTTGCATTTCCATGGCGTTTGGCACAGAAATAGTCATGAGGTCGGTCTCTGCATCCTGAAGCCTATGATGCTTTTTGCAGAGAAACCTCTGCTGAGGCCCAGGTAACTTGCTATTTCCCATAGCTGGCACAGGAGCCTTGGAAGATAGGATTGTTTTCAGTATTATTTCACCATCCTTTCACCACTGTTTCAAGAACGGGAGCCCTTTTCAACCGTTAGTGGAAGAATCCTTCTTTGGAGATGAGGTATTTTTCTGGGGTGGCAAGTGCAGGGCCTCTGTCAGTCCTGGGTTTGTTGGACTAGCGCCAGACATGAGAAGTGCGCCTTTGTGGGACAGGTGAATAGTGCGGATCCTGTTTCAGTCTAAAGACTGAAACAGGATCCGCACTTTTCACCGTTCCTTTCACAATCATTTGATTCATCAGCTAGGAATGGCGATTGCTTCACCAGACCAATCGAAGGCTAGGCCAAAGTAACTCGATGTTTCCAAGAGGTGTGTGGCCCAACTTTTGAAAGAACCGCTAAGTGGAGAACTATTTGGTATTTTTCCGAAGCACTTTTCACCGTAATTGTCAGAAGGTTGGTCTCTGCATCCTTAAGCATAGCAGAGTCTTCACAGACGAAACAGGCTGAGGCCCAGTAATCTTGGCATTTCCAATAGTTGGTCCTAGAGACTACCAAGAAAGTGTTCTTTTAAGTATTATTCTGTTGTGGTTTCAGCATTATTTTCAGAACCCCAGCAGGGTTCTCGCATTAGCATAAGAATCCTGCCTGGTAGTTGAGATTTCTGGGTGGGGTGTAAGTGCGGGGCTTCTGTCAGCCCTGCCTTTGATTTGTTTACCTCCAGAGTTGGAAAGTGCATATTTGCGTGAGATGGGAAAAGTGTGGATCGTGCTTGAGATTTCATCCTGACACTTTGAAATGACCAGTGTGTTGGTAATTATTTGCATTTCCATGACATTTGGCACAGAAATAGTCATGAGGTCGGTCTCTGCATCCTGAAGCCTATGATGCTTTTTGCAGAGAAACCTCTGCTGAGGCCCAGGTAACTTGCTATTTCCCATAGCTGGCACAGGAGCCTTGGAAGATAGGATTGTTTTCAGTATTATTTCACAATCCTTTCACCACTGTTTCAAGAACGGGAGCCCTTTTCAACCGTTAGTGGAAGAATCCTTCTTTTGAGATGAGATATTTTTCTGGGGTGGCAAGTGCAGGGCCTCTGTCAGTCCTGGGTTTGTTGGACTAGCGCCAGACATGAGAAGTGCGCCTTTGTGGGACAGGTGAATAGTGCGGATCCTGTTTCAGTCTAAAGACTGAAACAGGATCCGCACTGTTCACCGTTCCTTTCAGAATCATTTGATTCATCAGCTAGGAATGGCGATTGCTTCACCAGACCAATCGAAGGCTAGGCCAAAGTAACTCGATGTTTCCAAGAGGTGTGTGGCCCAACTATTGAAAGAACCGCTAAGTGGAGAACTATTTGGTATTTTTCCGAAGCACTTTTCACCGTAATTGTCATAAGGTTGGTCTCTGCATCCTTAAGCATACCAGAGTCTTCACAGACGAAACAGGCTGAGGCCCAGTAATCTTGGCATTTCCAATAGTTGGTCCTAGAGACTACCAAGAAAGTGTTCTTATAAGCATTATTCCTTTGTGGTTTCAGCATTATTTTCAGAACCCGAGCAGGGTTCTCGCATTAGCATAAGAATCCTGCCTGGTAGTTGAGATTTCTGGGTGGGGTGTACGTGGAGGACTTCTGTCAGCCCTGCCTTTGATTTGTTTACCTCCAGAGTTGGAAAGTGCATATTTGCGTGAGATGGGAAAAGTGTGGATCGTGCTTGAGATTTCATCCTGACACTTTGAAATGACCAGTGTGTTGGTAATTATTTGCATTTCCATGGCGTTTGGCACAGAAATAGTCATGAGGTCGGTCTCTGCATCCTGAAGCCTATGATGCTTTTTGCAGAGAAACCTCTGCTGAGGCCCAGGTAACTTGCTATTTCCCATAGCTGGCACAGGAGCCTTGGAAGATAGGATTGTTTTCAGTATTATTTCACCATCCTTTCACCACTGTTTCAAGAACGGGAGCCCTTTTCAACCGTTAGTGGAAGAATCCTTCTTTGGAGATGAGGTATTTTTCTGGGGTGGCAAGTGCAGGGCCTCTGTCAGTCCTGGGTTTGTTGGACTAGCGCCAGACATGAGAAGTGCGCCTTTGTGGGACAGGTGAATAGTGCGGATCCTGTTTCAGTCTAAAGACTGAAACAGGATCCGCACTTTTCACCGTTTCTTTCAGAATCATTTGATTCATCAGCTAGGAATGGCGATTGCTTCACCAGACCAATCGAAGGCTAGGCCAAAGTAACTCGATGTTTCCAAGAGGTGTGTGGCCCAACTTTTGAAAGAACCGCTAAGTGGAGAACTATTTGGTATTTTTCCGAAGCACTTTTCACCGTAATTGTCAGAAGGTTGGTCTCTGCATCCTTAAGCATAGCAGAGTCTTCACAGACGAAACAGGCTGAGGCCCAGTAATCTTGGCATTTCCAATAGTTGGTCCTAGAGACTACCAAGAAAGTGTTGTTTTAAGTATTATTCCGTTGTGGTTTCAGCATTATTTTCAGAACCCGAGCAGGGTTCTCGCATTAGCATAAGAATCCTGCCTGGTAGTTGAGATTTCTGGGTGGGGTGTACGTGGAGGACTTCTGTCAGCCCTGCCTTTGATTTGTTTACCTCCAGAGTTGGAAAGTGCATATTTGCGTGAGATGGGAAAAGTGTGGATCGTGCTTGAGATTTCATCCTGACACTTTGAAATGACCAGTGTGTTGGTAATTATTTGCATTTCCATGGCCTTTGGCACAGAAATAGTCATGAGGTCGGTCTCTGCATCCTGAAGCCTATGATGCTTTTTGCAGAGAAACCTCTGCTGGGGCCCAGGTAACTTGCTATTTCCCATAGCTGGCACAGGAGCCTTGGAAGATAGGATTGTTTTCAGTATTATTTCACCATCCTTTCACCACTGTTTCAAGAACGGGAGCCCTTTTCAACCGTTAGTGGAAGAATCCTTCTTTGGAGATGAGGTATTTTTCTGGGGTGGCAAGTGCAGGGCCTCTGTCAGTCCTGGGTTTGTTGGACTAGCGCCAGACATGAGTAGTGCGCCTTTGTGGGACAGGTGAATAGTGCGGATCCTGTTTCAGTCTAAAGACTGAAACAGGATCCGCACTTTTCACCGTTCCTTTCACAATCATTTGATTCATCAGCTAGGAATGGCGATTGCTTCACCAGACCAATCGAAGGCTAGGCCAAAGTAACTCGATGTTTCCAAGAGGTGTGTGGCCCAACTTTTGAAAGAACCGCTAAGTGGAGAACTATTTGGTATTTTTCCGAAGCACTTTTCACCGTAATTGTCAGAAGGTTGGTCTCTGCATCCTTAAGCATAGCAGAGTCTTCACAGACGAAACAGGCTGAGGCCCAGTAATCTTGGCATTTCCAATAGTTGGTCCTAGAGACTACCAAGAAAGTGTTCTTTTAAGTATTATTCTGTTGTGGTTTCAGCATTATTTTCAGAACCCCAGCAGGGTTCTCGCATTAGCATAAGAATCCTGCCTGGTAGTTGATTTTTCTGGGTGGGGTGTAAGTGCGGGGCTTCTGTCAGCCCTGCCTTTGATTTGTTTACCTCCAGAGTTGGAAAGTGCATATTTGCGTGAGATGGGAAAAGTGTGGATCGTGCTTGAGATTTCATCCTGACACTTTGAAATGACCAGTGTGTTGGTAATTATTTGCATTTCCATGGCGTTTGGCACAGAAATAGTCATGAGGTCGGTCTCTGCATCCTGAAGCCTATGATGCTTTTTGCAGAGAAACCTCTGCTGAGGCCCAGGTAACTTGCTATTTCCCATAGCTGGCACAGGAGACTTGGAAGATAGGATTGTTTTCAGTATTATTTCACCATCCTTTCACCACTGTTTCAAGAACGGGAGCCCTTTTCAACCATTAGTGGAAGAATCCTTCTTTGGAGATGAGGTATTTTTCTGGGGTGGCAAGTGCAGGGCCTCTGTCAGTCCTGGGTTTGTTGGACTAGCGCCAGACATGAGAAGTGCGCCTTTGTGGGACAGGTGAATAGTGCGGATCCTGTTTCAGTCTAAAGACTGAAACAGGATCCGCACTGTTCACCGTTCCTTTCAGAATCATTTGATTCATCAGCTAGGAATGGCGATTGCTTCACCAGACCAATCGAAGGCTAGGCCAAAGTAACTCGATGTTTCCAAGAGGTGTGTGGCCCAACTATTGAAAGAACCGCTAAGTGGAGAACTATTTGGTATTTTTCCGAAGCACTTTTCACCGTAATTGTCATAAGGTTGGTCTCTGCATCCTTAAGCATACCAGAGTCTTCACAGACGAAACAGGCTGAGGCCCAGTAATCTTGGCATTTCCAATAGTTGGTCCTAGAGACTACCAAGAAAGTGTTCTTTTAAGTATTATTCCGTTGTGGTTTCAGCATTATTTTCAGAACCCGAGCAGGGTTCTCGCATTAGCATAAATATCCTGCCTGGTAGTTGAGATTTCTGGGTGGGGTGTAAGTGCGGGGCTTCTGTCAGCCCTGCCTTTGATTTGTTTACCTCCAGAGTTGGAAAGTGCATATTTGCGTGGGATGGGAAAAGTGTGGATCGTGCTTCAGATTTCATCCTGACACTTTGAAATGACCAGTGTGTTGGTAATTATTTGCATTTCCATGGCGTTTGGCACAGAAATAGTCATGAGGTCGGTCTCTGCATCCTGAAGCCTATGATGCTTTTTGCAGAGAAACCTCTGCTGAGGCCCAGGTAACTTGCTATTTCCCATAGCTGGCACAGGAGACTTGGAAGATAGGATTGTTTTCAGTATTATTTCACCATCCTTTCACCACTGTTTCAAGAACGGGAGCCCTTTTCAACCGTTAGTGGAAGAATCCTTCTTTGGAGATGAGATATTTTTCTGGGGTGGCAAGTGCAGGGCCTCTGTCAGTCCTGGGTTTGTTGGACTAGCGCCAGACATGAGAAGTGCGCCTTTGTGGGACAGGTGAATAGTGCGGATCCTGTTTCAGTCTAAAGACTGAAACAGGATCCGCACTTTTCACCGTTCCTTTCAGAATGATTTGATTCATCAGCTAGGAATGGCGATTGCTTCACCAGACCAATCGAAGGCTAGGCCAAAGTAACTCGATGTTTCCAAGAGGTGTGTGGCCCAACTATTGAAAGAACTGCTAAGTGGAGAACTATTTGGTATTTTTCCGAAGCACTTTTCACCGTAATTGTCATAAGGTTGGTCTCTGCATCCTTAAGCATAGCAGAGTCTTCACAGACGAAACAGGCTGAGGCCCAGTAATCTTGGCATTTCCAATAGTTGGTCCTAGAGACTACCAAGAAAGTGTTCTTTTAAGTATTATTCCGTTGTGGTTTCAGCATTATTTTCAGAACCCGAGCAGGGTTCTCGCATTAGCATAAGAATCCTGCCTGGTAGTTGAGATTTCTGGGTGGGGTGTACGTGGAGGACTTCTGTCAGCCCTGCCTTTGATTTGTTTACCTCCAGAGTTGGAAAGTGCATATTTGCGTGAGATGGGAAAAGTGTGGATCGTGCTTGAGATTTCATCCTGACACTTTGAAATGCCCAGTGTGTTGGTAATTATTTGCATTTCCATGGCCTTTGGCACAGAAATAGTCATGAGGTCGGTCTCTGCATCCTGAAGCCTATGATGCTTATTGCAGAGAAACCTCTGCTGAGGCCCAGGTAACTTGCTATTTCCCATAGCTGGCACAGGAGCCTTGGAAGATAGGATTGTTTTCAGTATTATTTCACCATCCTTTCACCACTGTTTCAAGAACGGGAGCCCTTTTCAACCGTTAGTGGAAGAATCCTTCTTTGGAGATGAGGTATTTTTCTGGGGTGGCAAGTGCAGGGCCTCTGTCAGTCCTGGGTTTGCTGGACTAGCGCCAGACATGAGAAGTGCGCCTTTGTGGGACAGGTGAATAGTGCGGATCCTGTTTCAGTCTAAAGACTGAAACAGGATCTGCACTTTTCACCGTTCCTTTCACAATCATTTGATTCATCAGCTAGGAATGGCGATTGCTTCACCAGACCAATCGAAGGCTAGGCCAAAGTAACTCGATGTTTCCAAGAGGTGTGTGGCCCAACTTTTGAAAGAACCGCTAAGTGGAGAACTATTTGGTATTTTTCCGAAGCACTTTTCACCGTAATTGTCAGAAGGTTGGTCTCTGCATCCTTAAGCATACCAGAGTCTTCACAGACGAAACAGGCTGAGGCCCAGTAATCTTGGCATTTCCAATAGTTGGTCCTAGGGACTACCAAGAAAGTGTTCTTTTAAGTATTATTCCGTTGTGGTTTCAGCATTATTTTCAGAACCCGAGCAGGGTTCTCGCATTAGCATAAGAATCCTGCCTGGTAGTTGAGATTTCTGGGTGGGGTGTACGTGGAGGACTTCTGTCAGCCCTGCCTTTGATTTGTTTACCTCCAGAGTTGGAAAGTGCATATTTGCGTGAGATGGGAAAAGTGTGGATCGTGCTTGAGATTTCATCCTGACACTTTGAAATGACCAGTGTGTTGGTAATTATTTGCATTTCCATGGCGTTTGGCACAGAAATAGTCATGAGGTCGGTCTCTGCATCCTGAAGCCTATGATGCTTTTTGCAGAGAAACCTCTGCTGAGGCCCAGGTAACTTGCTATTTCCCATAGCTGGCACAGGAGCCTTGGAAGATAGGATTGTTTTCAGTATTATTTCACCATCCTTTCACCACTGTTTCAAGAACGGGAGCCCTTTTCAACCGTTAGTGGAAGAATCCTTCTTTGGAGATGAGGTATTTTTCTGGGGTGGCAAGTGCAGGGCCTCTGTGAGTCCTGGGTTTGTTGGACTAGCGCCAGACATGAGAAGTGCGCCTTTGTGGGACAGGTGAATAGTGCGGATCCTGTTTCAGTCTAAAGACTGAAACAGGATCCGCACTTTTCACCGTTCCTTTCAGAATCATTTGATTCATCAGCTAGGAATGGCGATTGCTTCACCAGACCAATCGAAGGCTAGGCCAAAGTAACTCGATGTTTCCAAGAGGTGTGTGGCCCAACTTTTGAAAGAACCGCTAAGTGGAGAACTATTTGGTATTTTTCCGAAGCACTTTTCACCGTAATTGTCAGAAGGTTGGTCTCTGCATCCTTAAGCATACCAGAGTCTTCACAGACGAAACAGGCTGAGGCCCAGTAATCTTGGCATTTCCAATACTTGGTCCTAGAGACTACCAAGAAAGTGTTCTTTTAAGTATTATTCTGTTGTGGTTTCAGCATTATTTTCAGAACCCCAGCAGGGTTCTCGCATTAGCATAAGAATCCTGCCTGGTAGTTGAGATTTCTGGGTGGGGTGTAAGTGCGGGGCTTCTGTCAGCCCTGCCTTTGATTTGTTTACCTCCAGAGTTGGAAAGTGCATATTTGCGTGAGATGGGAAAAGTGTGGATCGTGCTTCAGATTTCATCCTGAGACTTTGAAATGACCAGTGTGTTGGTAATTATTTGCATTTCCATGGCGTTTGGCACAGAAATAGTCATGAGGTCGGTCTCTGCATCCTGAAGCCTATGATGCTTTTTGCAGAGAAACCTCTGCTGAGGCCCAGGTAACTTGCTATTTCCCATAGCTGGCACAGGAGCCTTGGAAGATAGGATTGTTTTCAGTATTATTTCACAATCCTTTCACCACTGTTTCAAGAACGGGAGCCCTTTTCAACCGTTAGTGGAAGAATCCTTCTTTGGAGATGAGATATTTTTCTGGGGTGGCAAGTGCAGGGCCTCTGTCAGTCCTGGGTTTGTTGGACTAGCGCCAGACATGAGAAGTGCGCCTTTGTGGGACAGGTGAATAGTGCGGATCCTGTTTCAGTCTAAAGACTGAAACAGGATCCGCACTTTTCACCGTTCCTTTCAGAATGATTTGATTCATCAGCTAGGAATGGCGATTGCTTCACCAGACCAATCGAAGGCTAGGCCAAAGTAACTCGATGTTTCCAAGAGGTGTGTGGCCCAACTATTGAAAGAACCGCTAAGTGGAGAACTATTTGGTATTTTTCCGAAGCACTTTTCACCGTAATTGTCATAAGGTTGGTCTCTGCATCCTTAAGCATACCAGAATCTTCACAGACGAAACAGGCTGAGGCCCAGTAATCTTGGCATTTCCAATAGTTGGTCCTAGAGACTACCAAGAAAGTGTTCTTTTAAGTATTATTCCGTTGTGGTTTCAGCATTATTTTCAGAACCCGAGCAGGGTTCTCGCATTAGCATAAGAATCCTGCCTGGTAGTTGAGATTTCTGGGTGGGGTGTACGTGGAGGACTTCTGTCAGCCCTGCCTTTGATTTCTTTACCTCCAGAGTTGGAAAGTGCATATTTGCGTGAGATGGGAAAAGTGTGGATCGTGCTTGAGATTTCATCCTGACACTTTGAAATGACCAGTGTGTTGGTAATTATTTGCATTTCCATGGCGTTTGGCACAGAAATAGTCATGAGGTCGGTCTCTGCATCCTGAAGCCTATGATGCTTTTTGCAGAGAAACCTCTGCTGAGGCCCAGGTAACTTGCTATTTCCCATAGCTGGCACAGGAGCCTTGGAAGATAGGATTGTTTTCAGTATTATTTCACCATCCTTTCACCACTGTTTCAAGAACGGGAGCCCTTTTCAACCGTTAGTGGAAGAATCCTTCTTTGGAGATGAGGTATTTTTCTGGGGTGGCAAGTGCAGGGCCTCTGTCAGTCCTGGGTTTGTTGGACTAGCGCCAGACATGAGAAGTGCGCCTTTGTGGGACAGGTGAATAGTGCGGATCCTGTTTCAGTCTAAAGACTGAAACAGGATCCGCACTTTTCACCGTTCCTTTCAGAATCATTTGATTCATCAGCTAGGAATGGCGATTGCTTCACCAGACCAACCGAAGGCTAGGCCAAAGTAACTCGATGTTTCCAAGAGGTCTGTGGCCCAACTTTTGAAAGAACCGCTAAGTGGAGAACTATTTGGTGTTTTTCCGAAGCACTTTTCACCGTAATTGTCATAAGGTTGGTCTCTGCATCCTTAAGCATACCAGAGTATTCACAGACGAAACAGGCTGAGGCCCAGTAATCTTGGCATTTCCAATAGTTGGTCCTAGAGACTACCAAGAAAGTGTTGTTTTAAGTATTATTCCGTTGTGGTTTCAGCATTATTTTCAGAACCCGAGCAGGGTTCTCGCATTAGCATAAGAATCCTGCCTGGTAGTTGAGATTTCTGGGTGGGGTGTACGTGGAGGACTTCTGTCAGCCCTGCCTTTGATTTGTTTACCTCCAGAGTTGGAAAGTGCATATTTGCGTGAGATGGGAAAAGTGTGGATCGTGCTTGAGATTTCATCCTGACACTTTGAAATAACCAGTGTGTTGGTAATTATTTGCATTTCCATGGCGTTTGGCACAGAAATAGTCATGAGGTCGGTCTCTGCATCCTGAAGCCTATGATGCTTTTTGCAGAGAAACCTCTGCTGAGGCCCAGGTAACTTGCTATTTCCCATAGCTGGCAAAGGAGCCTTGGAAGATAGGATTGTTTTCAGTATTATTTCACCATCCTTTCACCACTGTTTCAAGAACGGGAGCCCTTTTAAACCGTTAGTGGAAGAATCCTTCTTTGGAGATGAGGTATTTTTCTGGGGTGGCAAGTGCAGGGCCTCTGTCAGTCCTGGGTTTGTTGGACTAGCGCCAGACATGAGAAGTGCGCCTTTGTGGGACAGGTGAATAGTGCGGATCCTGTTTCAGTCTAAAGACTGAAACAGGATCCGCACTTTTCACCGTTCCTTTCAGAATGATTTGATTCATCAGCTAGGAATGGCGATTGCTTCACCAGACCAATCGAAGGCTAGGCCAAAGTAACTCGATGTTTCCAAGAGGTGTGTGGCCGAACTATTGAAAGAACCGCTAAGTGGAGAACTATTTGGTATTTTTCCGAAGCACTTTTCACCGTAATTGTCAGAAGGTTGGTCTCTGCATCCTTAAGCATACCAGAGTCTTCACAGACAAAACAGGCTGAGGCCCAGTAATCTTGGCATTTCCAATAGTTGGTCCTAGAGACTACCAAGAAAGTGTTCTTATAAGCATTATTCCTTTGTGGTTTCAGCATTATTTTCAGAACCCGAGCAGGGTTCTCGCATTAGCATAAGAATCCTGCCTGGTAGTTGAGATTTCTGGGTGGGGTGTACGTGGAGGACTTCTGTCAGCCCTGCCTTTGATTTGTTTACCTCCAGAGTTGGAAAGTGCATATTTGCGTGAGATGGGAAAAGTGTGGATCGTGCTTCAGATTTCATCCTGACACTTTGAAATGACCAGTGTGTTGGTAATTATTTGCATTTCCATGGCGTTTGGCACAGAAATAGTCATGAGGTCGGTCTCTGCATCCTGAAGCCTATGATGCTTTTTGCAGAGAAACCTCTGCTGAGGCCCAGGTAACTTGCTATTTCCCATAGCTGGCACAGGAGCCTTGGAAGATAGGATTGTTTTCAGTATTATTTCACAATCCTTTCACCACTGTTTCAAGAACGGGAGCCCTTTTCAACCGTTAGTGGAAGAATCCTTCTTTGGAGATGAGATATTTTTCTGGGGTGGCAAGTGCAGGGCCTCTGTCAGTCCTGGGTTTGTTGGACTAGCGCCAGACATGAGAAGTGCGCCTTTGTGGGACAGGTGAATAGTGCGGATCCTGTTTCAGTCTAAAGACTGAAACAGGATCCGCACTTTTCACCGTTCCTTTCAGAATGATTTGATTCATCAGCTAGGAATGGCGATTGCTTCACCAGACCAATCGAAGGCTAGGCCAAAGTAACTCGATGTTTCCAAGAGGTGTGTGGCCCAACTATTGAAAGAACCGCTAAGTGGAGAACTATTTGGTATTTTTCCGAAGCACTTTTCACCGTAATTGTCATAAGGTTGGTCTCTGCATCCTTAAGCATAGCAGAGTCTTCACAGACGAAACAGGCTGAGGCCCAGTAATCTTGGCATTTCCAATAGTTGGTCCTAGAGACTACCAAGAAAGTGTTCTTTTAAGTATTATTCCGTTGTGGTTTCAGCATTATTTTCAGAACCCGAGCAGGGTTCTCGCATTAGCATAAGAATCCTGCCTGGTAGTTGAGATTTCTGGGTGGGGTGTACGTGGAGGACTTCTGTCAGCCCTGCCTTTGATTTGTTTACCTCCAGAGTTGGAAAGTGCATATTTGCGTGAGATGGGAAAAGTGTGGATCGTGCTTGAGATTTCATCCTGACACTTTGAAATGACCAGTGTGTTGGTAATTATTTGCATTTCCATGGCGTTTGGCACAGAAATAGTCATGAGGTGTGTCTCTGCATCCTGAAGCCTATGATGCTTTTTGCAGAGAAACCTCTGCTGAGGCCCAGGTAACTTGCTATTTCCCATAGCTGGCACAGGAGCCTTGGAAGATAGGATTGTTTTCAGTATTATTTCACCATCCTTTCACCACTGTTTCAAGAACGGGAGCCCTTTTCAACCGTTAGTGGAAGAATCCTTCTTTGGAGATGAGGTATTTTTCTGGGGTGGCAAGTGCAGGGCCTCTGTCAGTCCTGGGTTTGTTGGACTAGCGCCAGACATGAGAAGTGCGCCTTTGTGGGACAGGTGAATAGTGCGGATCCTGTTTCAGTCTAAAGACTGAAACAGGATCCGCACTTTTCACCGTTCCTTTCAGAATCATTTGATTCATCAGCTAGGAATGGCGATTGCTTCACCAGACCAACCGAAGGCTAGGCCAAAGTAACTCGATGTTTCCAAGAGGTGTGTGGCCCAACTTTTGAAAGAACCGCTAAGTGGAGAACTATTTGGTGTTTTTCCGAAGCACTTTTCACCGTAATTGTCATAAGGTTGGTCTCTGCATCCTTAAGCATACCAGAGTCTTCACAGACGAAACAGGCTGAGGCCCAGTAATCTTGGCATTTCCAATAGTTGGTCCTAGAGACTACCAAGAAAGTGTTGTTTTAAGTATTATTCCGTTGTGGTTTCAGCATTATTTTCAGAACCCGAGCAGGGTTCTCGCATTAGCATAAGAATCCTGCCTGGTAGTTGAGATTTCTGGGTGGGGTGTACGTGGAGGACTTCTGTCAGCCCTGCCTTTGATTTGTTTACCTCCAGAGTTGGAAAGTGCATATTTGCGTGAGATGGGAAAAGTGTGGATCGTGCTTGAGATTTCATCCTGACACTTTGAAATAACCAGTGTGTTGGTAATTATTTGCATTTCCATGGCGTTTGTCACAGAAATAGTCATGAGGTCGGTCTCTGCATCCTGAAGCCTATGATGCTTTTTGCAGAGAAACCTCTGCTGAGGCCCAGGTAACTTGCTATTTCCCATAGCTGGCAAAGGAGCCTTGGAAGATAGGATTGTTTTCAGTATTATTTCACCATCCTTTCACCACTGTTTCAAGAACGGGAGCCCTTTTCAACCGTTAGTGGAAGAATCCTTCTTTGGAGATGAGGTATTTTTCTGGGGTGGCAAGTGCAGGGCCTCTGTCAGTCCTGGGTTGGTTGGACGAGCGCCAGACATGAGAAGTGCGCCTTTGTGGGACAGGTGAATATTGCGGATCCTGTTTCAGTCTAAAGACTGAAACAGGATCCGCACTTTTCACCGTTCCTTTCAGAATGATTTGATTCATCAGCTAGGAATGGCGATTGCTTCACCAGACCAATCGAAGGCTAGGCCAAAGTAACTCGATGTTTCCAAGAGGTGTGTGGCCGAACTATTGAAAGAACCGCTAAGTGGAGAACTATTTGGTATTTTTCCGAAGCACTTTTCACCGTAATTGTCAGAAGGTTGGTCTCTGCATCCTTAAGCATACCAGAGTCTTCACAGACGAAACAGGCTGAGGCCCAGTAATCTTGGCATTTCCAATAGTTGGTCCTAGAGACTACCAAGAAAGTGTTCTTATAAGCATTATTCCTTTGTGGTTTCAGCATTATTTTCAGAACCCGAGCAGGGTTCTCGCATTAGCATAAGAATCCTGCCTGGTAGTTGAGATTTCTGGGTGGGGTGTACGTGGAGGACTTCTGTCAGCCCTGCCTTTGATTTGTTTACCTCCAGAGTTGGAAAGTGCATATTTGCGTGAGATGGGAAAAGTGTGGATCGTGCTTCAGATTTCATCCTGACACTTTGAAATGACCAGTGTGTTGGTAATTATTTGCATTTCCATGGCGTTTGGCACAGAAATAGTCATGAGGTCGGTCTCTGCATCCTGAAGCCTATGATGCTTTTTGCAGAGAAACCTCTGCTGAGGCCCAGGTAACTTGCTATTTCCCATAGCTGGCACAGGAGCCTTGGAAGATAGGATTGTTTTCAGTATTATTTCACAATCCTTTCACCACTGTTTCAAGAACGGGAGCCCTTTTCAACCGTTAGTGGAAGAATCCTTCTTTGGAGATGAGATATTTTTCTGGGGTGGCAAGTGCAGGGCCTCTGTCAGTCCTGGGTTTGTTGGACTAGCGCCAGACATGAGAAGTGCGCCTTTGTGGGACAGGTGAATAGTGCGGATCCTGTTTCAGTCTAAAGACTGAAACAGGATCCGCACTTTTCACCGTTCCTTTCAGAATGATTTGATTCATCAGCTAGGAATGGCGATTGCTTCACCAGACCAATCGAAGGCTAGGCCAAAGTAACTCGATGTTTCCAAGAGGTGTGTGGCCCAACTATTGAAAGAACCGCTAAGTGGAGAACTATTTGGTATTTTTCCGAAGCACTTTTCACCGTAATTGTCATAAGGTTGGTCTCTGCATCCTTAAGCATAGCAGAGTCTTCACAGACGAAACAGGCTGAGGCCCAGTAATCTTGGCATTTCCAATAGTTGGTCCTAGAGACTACCAAGAAAGTGTTCTTTTAAGTATTATTCCGTTGTGGTTTCAGCATTATTTTCAGAACCCGAGCAGGGTTCTCGCATTAGCATAAGAATCCTGCCTGGTAGTTGAGATTTCTGGGTGGGGTGTACGTGGAGGACTTCTGTCAGCCCTGCCTTTGATTTGTTTACCTCCAGAGTTGGAAAGTGCATATTTGCGTGAGATGGGAAAAGTGTGGATCGTGCTTGAGATTTCATCCTGACACTTTGAAATGACCAGTGTGTTGGTAATTATTTGCATTTCCATGGCGTTTGGCACAGAAATAGTCATGAGGTGTGTCTCTGCATCCTGAAGCCTATGATGCTTTTTGCAGAGAAACCTCTGCTGAGGCCCAGGTAACTTGCTATTTCCCATAGCTGGCACAGGAGCCTTGGAAGATAGGATTGTTTTCAGTATTATTTCACCATCCTTTCACCACTGTTTCAAGAACGGGAGCCCTTTTCAACCGTTAGTGGAAGAATCCTTCTTTGGAGATGAGGTATTTTTCTGGGGTGGCAAGTGCAGGGCCTCTGTCAGTCCTGGGTTTGTTGGACTAGCGCCAGACATGAGAAGTGCGCCTTTGTGGGACAGGTGAATAGTGCGGATCCTGTTTCAGTCTAAAGACTGAAACAGGATCCGCACTTTTCACCGTTCCTTTCAGAATCATTTGATTCATCAGCTAGGAATGGCGATTGCTTCACCAGACCAACCGAAGGCTAGGCCAAAGTAACTCGATGTTTCCAAGAGGTGTGTGGCCCAACTTTTGAAAGAACCGCTAAGTGGAGAACTATTTGGTGTTTTTCCGAAGCACTTTTCACCGTAATTGTCATAAGGTTGGTCTCTGCATCCTTAAGCATACCAGAGTCTTCACAGACGAAACAGGCTGAGGCCCAGTAATCTTGGCATTTCCAATAGTTGGTCCTAGAGACTACCAAGAAAGTGTTGTTTTAAGTATTATTCCGTTGTGGTTTCAGCATTATTTTCAGAACCCGAGCAGGGTTCTCGCATTAGCATAAGAATCCTGCCTGGTAGTTGAGATTTCTGGGTGGGGTGTACGTGGAGGACTTCTGTCAGCCCTGCCTTTGATTTGTTTACCTCCAGAGTTGGAAAGTGCATATTTGCGTGAGATGGGAAAAGTGTGGATCGTGCTTGAGATTTCATCCTGACACTTTGAAATAACCAGTGTGTTGGTAATTATTTGCATTTCCATGGCGTTTGTCACAGAAATAGTCATGAGGTCGGTCTCTGCATCCTGAAGCCTATGATGCTTTTTGCAGAGAAACCTCTGCTGAGGCCCAGGTAACTTGCTATTTCCCATAGCTGGCAAAGGAGCCTTGGAAGATAGGATTGTTTTCAGTATTATTTCACCATCCTTTCACCACTGTTTCAAGAACGGGAGCCCTTTTCAACCGTTAGTGGAAGAATCCTTCTTTGGAGATGAGGTATTTTTCTGGGGTGGCAAGTGCAGGGCCTCTGTCAGTCCTGGGTTGGTTGGACGAGCGCCAGACATGAGAAGTGCGCCTTTGTGGGACAGGTGAATATTGCGGATCCTGTTTCAGTCTAAAGACTGAAACAGGATCCGCACTTTTCACCGTTCCTTTCAGAATCATTTGATTCATCAGCTAGGAATGGCGATTGCTTCACCAGACCAATCGAAGGCTAGGCCAAAGTAACTCGATGTTTCCAAGAGGTGTGTGGCCGAACTATTGAAAGAACCGCTAAGTGGAGAACTATTTGGTATTTTTCCGAAGCACTTTTCACCGTAATTGTCAGAAGGTTGGTCTCTGCATCCTTAAGCATACCAGAGTCTTCACAGACGAAACAGGCTGAGGCCCAGTAATCTTGGCATTTCCAATAGTTGGTCCTAGAGACTACCAAGAAAGTGTTCTTATAAGCATTATTCCTTTGTGGTTTCAGCATTATTTTCAGAACCCGAGCAGGGTTCTCGCATTAGCATAAGAATCCTGCCTGGTAGTTGAGATTTCTGGGTGGGGTGTACGTGGAGGACTTCTGTCAGCCCTGCCTTTGATTTGTTTACCTCCAGAGTTGGAAAGTGCATATTTGCGTGAGATGGGAAAAGTGTGGATCGTGCTTCAGATTTCATCCTGAGACTTTGAAATGACCAGTGTGTTGGTAATTATTTGCATTTCCATGGCGTTTGGCACAGAAATAGTCATGAGGTCGGTCTCTGCATCCTGAAGCCTATGATGCTTTTTGCAGAGAAACCTCTGCTGAGGCCCAGGTAACTTGCTATTTCCCATAGCTGGCACAGGAGCCTTGGAAGATAGGATTGTTTTCAGTATTATTTCACAATCCTTTCACCACTGTTTCAAGAACGGGAGCCCTTTTCAACCGTTAGTGGAAGAATCCTTCTTTGGAGATGAGATATTTTTCTGGGGTGGCAAGTGCAGGGCCTCTGTCAGTCCTGGGTTTGTTGGACTAGCGCCAGACATGAGAAGTGCGCCTTTGTGGGACAGGTGAATAGTGCGGATCCTGTTTCAGTTTAGACTGAAACAGGATCCGCACTTTTCACCGTTCCTTTCAGAATGATTTGATTCATCAGCTAGGAATGGCGATTGCTTCACCAGACCAATCGAAGGCTAGGCCAAAGTAACTCGATGTTTCCAAGAGGTGTGTGGCCCAACTATTGAAAGAACCGCTAAGTGGAGAACTATTTGGTATTTTTCCGAAGCACTTTTCACCGTAATTGTCATAAGGTTGGTCTCTGCATCCTTAAGCATACCAGAATCTTCACAGACGAAACAGGCTGAGGCCCAGTAATCTTGGCATTTCCAATAGTTGGTCCTAGAGACTACCAAGAAAGTGTTCTTTTAAGTATTATTCCGTTGTGGTTTCAGCATTATTTTCAGAACCCGAGCAGGGTTCTCGCATTAGCATAAGAATCCTGCCTGGTAGTTGAGATTTCTGGGTGGGGTGTACGTGGAGGACTTCTGTCAGCCCTGCCTTTGATTTGTTTACCTCCAGAGTTGGAAAGTGCATATTTGCGTGAGATGGGAAAAGTGTGGATCGTGCTTGAGATTTCATCCTGACACTTTGAAATGACCAGTGTGTTGGTAATTATTTGCATTTCCATGGCGTTTGGCACAGAAATAGTCATGAGGTCGGTCTCTGCATCCTGAAGCCTATGATGCTTTTTGCAGAGAAACCTCTGCTGAGGCCCAGGTAACTTGCTATTTCCCATAGCTGGCACAGGAGCCTTGGAAGATAGGATTGTTTTCAGTATTATTTCACCATCCTTTCACCACTGTTTCAAGAACGGGAGCCCTTTTCAACCGTTAGTGGAAGAATCCTTCTTTGGAGATGAGGTATTTTTCTGGGGTGGCAAGTGCAGGGCCTCTGTCAGTCCTGGGTTTGTTGGACTAGCGCCAGACATGAGAAGTGCGCCTTTGTGGGACAGGTGAATAGTGCGGATCCTGTTTCAGTCTAAAGACTGAAACAGGATCCGCACTTTTCACCGTTCCTTTCAGAATCATTTGATTCATCAGCTAGGAATGGCGATTGCTTCACCAGACCAACCGAAGGCTAGGCCAAAGTAACTCGATGTTTCCAAGAGGTGTGTGGCCCAACTTTTGAAAGAACCGCTAAGTGGAGAACTATTTGGTGTTTTTCCGAAGCACTTTTCACCGTAATTGTCATAAGGTTGGTCTCTGCATCCTTAAGCATACCAGAGTCTTCACAGACGAAACAGGCTGAGGCCCAGTAATCTTGGCATTTCCAATAGTTGGTCCTAGAGACTACCAAGAAAGTGTTGTTTTAAGTATTATTCCGTTGTGGTTTCAGCATTATTTTCAGAACCCGAGCAGGGTTCTCGCATTAGCATAAGAATCCTGCCTGGTAGTTGAGATTTTTGGGTGGGGTGTACGTGGAGGACTTCTGTCAGCCCTGCCTTTGATTTGTTTACCTCCAGAGTTGGAAAGTGCATATTTGCGTGAGATGGGAAAAGTGTGGATCGTGCTTGAGATTTCATCCTGACACTTTGAAATAACCAGTGTGTTGGTAATTATTTGCATTTCCATGGCGTTTGGCACAGAAATAGTCATGAGGTCGGTCTCTGCATCCTGAAGCCTATGATGCTTTTTGCAGAGAAACCTCTGCTGAGGCCCAGGTAACTTGCTATTTCCCATAGCTGGCAAAGGAGCCTTGGAAGATAGGATTGTTTTCAGTATTATTTCACCATCCTTTCACCACTGTTTCAAGAACGGGAGCCCTTTTCAACCGTTAGTGGAAGAATCCTTCTTTGGAGATGAGGTATTTTTCTGGGGTGGCAAGTGCAGGGCCTCTGTCAGTCCTGGGTTGGTTGGACGAGCGCCAGACATGAGAAGTGCGCCTTTGTGGGACAGGTGAATATTGCGGATCCTGTTTCAGTCTAAAGACTGAAACAGGATCCGCACTTTTCACCGTTCCTTTCAGAATCATTTGATTCATCAGCTAGGAATGGCGATTGCTTCACCAGACCAATCGAAGGCTAGGCCAAAGTAACTCGATGTTTCCAAGAGGTGTGTGGCCGAACTATTGAAAGAACCGCTAAGTGGAGAACTATTTGGTATTTTTCCGAAGCACTTTTCACCGTAATTGTCAGAAGGTTGGTCTCTGCATCCTTAAGCATACCAGAGTCTTCACAGACGAAACAGGCTGAGGCCCAGTAATCTTGGCATTTCCAATAGTTGGTCCTAGAGACTACCAAGAAAGTGTTCTTATAAGCATTATTCCTTTGTGGTTTCAGCATTATTTTCAGAACCCGAGCAGGGTTCTCGCATTAGCATAAGAATCCTGCCTGGTAGTTGAGATTTCTGGGTGGGGTGTACGTGGAGGACTTCTGTCAGCCCTGCCTTTGATTTGTTTACCTCCAGAGTTGGAAAGTGCATATTTGCGTGAGATGGGAAAAGTGTGGATCGTGCTTCAGATTTCATCCTGAGACTTTGAAATGACCAGTGTGTTGGTAATTATTTGCATTTCCATGGCGTTTGGCACAGAAATAGTCATGAGGTCGGTCTCTGCATCCTGAAGCCTATGATGCTTTTTGCAGAGAAACCTCTGCTGAGGCCCAGGTAACTTGCTATTTCCCATAGCTGGCACAGGAGCCTTGGAAGATAGGATTGTTTTCAGTATTATTTCACAATCCTTTCACCACTGTTTCAAGAACGGGAGCCCTTTTCAACCGTTAGTGGAAGAATCCTTCTTTGGAGATGAGATATTTTTCTGGGGTGGCAAGTGCAGGGCCTCTGTCAGTCCTGGGTTTGTTGGACTAGCGCCAGACATGAGAAGTGCGCCTTTGTGGGACAGGTGAATAGTGCGGATCCTGTTTCAGTTTAGACTGAAACAGGATCCGCACTTTTCACCGTTCCTTTCAGAATGATTTGATTCATCAGCTAGGAATGGCGATTGCTTCACCAGACCAATCGAAGGCTAGGCCAAAGTAACTCGATGTTTCCAAGAGGTGTGTGGCCCAACTATTGAAAGAACCGCTAAGTGGAGAACTATTTGGTATTTTTCCGAAGCACTTTTCACCGTAATTGTCATAAGGTTGGTCTCTGCATCCTTAAGCATACCAGAATCTTCACAGACGAAACAGGCTGAGGCCCAGTAATCTTGGCATTTCCAATAGTTGGTCCTAGAGACTACCAAGAAAGTGTTCTTTTAAGTATTATTCCGTTGTGGTTTCAGCATTATTTTCAGAACCCGAGCAGGGTTCTCGCATTAGCATAAGAAGCCTGCCTGGTAGTTGAGATTTCTGGGTGGGGTGTACGTGGAGGACTTCTGTCAGCCCTGCCTTTGATTTGTTTACCTCCAGAGTTGGAAAGTGCATATTTGCGTGAGATGGGAAAAGTGTGGATCGTGCTTGAGATTTCATCCTGACACTTTGAAATGACCAGTGTGTTGGTAATTATTTGCATTTCCATGGCGTTTGGCACAGAAATAGTCATGAGGTCGGTCTCTGCATCCTGAAGCCTATGATGCTTTTTGCAGAGAAACCTCTGCTGAGGCCCAGGTAACTTGCTATTTCCCATAGCTGGCACAGGAGCCTTGGAAGATAGGATTGTTTTCAGTATTATTTCACCATCCTTTCACCACTGTTTCAAGAACGGGAGCCCTTTTCAACCGTTAGTGGAAGAATCCTTCTTTGGAGATGAGGTATTTTTCTGGGGTGGCAAGTGCAGGGCCTCTGTCAGTCCTGGGTTTGTTGGACTAGCGCCAGACATGAGAAGTGCGCCTTTGTGGGACAGGTGAATAGTGCGGATCCTGTTTCAGTCTAAAGACTGAAACAGGATCCGCACTTTTCACCGTTCCTTTCAGAATCATTTGATTCATCAGCTAGGAATGGCGATTGCTTCACCAGACCAACCGAAGGCTAGGCCAAAGTAACTCGATGTTTCCAAGAGGTGTGTGGCCCAACTTTTGAAAGAACCGCTAAGTGGAGAACTATTTGGTGTTTTTCCGAAGCACTTTTCACCGTAATTGTCATAAGGTTGGTCTCTGCATCCTTAAGCATACCAGAGTCTTCACAGACGAAACAGGCTGAGGCCCAGTAATCTTGGCATTTCCAATAGTTGGTCCTAGAGACTACCAAGAAAGTGTTCTTTTAAGTATTATTCCGTTGTGGTTTCAGCATTATTTTCAGAACCCGAGCAGGGTTCTCGCATTAGCATAAGAATCCTGCCTGGTAGTTGAGATTTCTGGGTGGGGTGTACGTGGAGGACTTCTGTCAGCCCTGCCTTTGATTTGTTTACCTCCAGAGTTGGAAAGTGCATATTTGCGTGAGATGGGAAAAGTGTGGATCGTGCTTGAGATTTCATCCTGACACTTTGAAATAACCAGTGTGTTGGTAATTATTTGCATTTCCATGGCGTTTGGCACAGAAATAGTCATGAGGTCGGTCTCTGCATCCTGAAGCCTATGATGCTTTTTGCAGAGAAACCTCTGCTGAGGCCCAGGTAACTTGCTATTTCCCATAGCTGGCAAAGGAGCCTTGGAAGATAGGATTGTTTTCAGTATTATTTCACCATCCTTTCACCACTGTTTCAAGAACGGGAGCCCTTTTAAACCGTTAGTGGAAGAATCCTTCTTTGGAGATGAGGTATTTTTCTGGGGTGGCAAGTGCAGGGCCTCTGTCAGTCCTGGGTTTGTTGGACTAGCGCCAGACATGAGAAGTGCGCCTTTGTGGGACAGGTGAATAGTGCGGATCCTGTTTCAGTCTAAAGACTGAAACAGGATCCGCACTTTTCACCGTTCCTTTCAGAATGATTTGATTCATCAGCTAGGAATGGCGATTGCTTCACCAGACCAATCGAAGGCTAGGCCAAAGTAACTCGATGTTTCCAAGAGGTGTGTGGCCGAACTATTGAAAGAACCGCTAAGTGGAGAACTATTTGGTATTTTTCCGAAGCACTTTTCACCGTAATTGTCAGAAGGTTGGTCTCTGCATCCTTAAGCATACCAGAGTCTTCACAGACGAAACAGGCTGAGGCCCAGTAATCTTGGCATTTCCAATAGTTGGTCCTAGAGACTACCAAGAAAGTGTTCTTATAAGCATTATTCCTTTGTGGTTTCAGCATTATTTTCAGAACCCGAGCAGGGTTCTCGCATTAGCATAAGAATCCTGCCTGGTAGTTGAGATTTCTGGGTGGGGTGTACGTGGAGGACTTCTGTCAGCCCTGCCTTTGATTTGTTTACCTCCAGAGTTGGAAAGTGCATATTTGCGTGAGATGGGAAAAGTGTGGATCGTGCTTCAGATTTCATCCTGAGACTTTGAAATGACCAGTGTGTTGGTAATTATTTGCATTTCCATGGCGTTTGGCACAGAAATAGTCATGAGGTCGGTCTCTGCATCCTGAAGCCTATGATGCTTTTTGCAGAGAAACCTCTGCTGAGGCCCAGGTAACTTGCTATTTCCCATAGCTGGCACAGGAGCCTTGGAAGATAGGATTGTTTTCAGTATTATTTCACAATCCTTTCACCACTGTTTCAAGAACGGGAGCCCTTTTCAACCGTTAGTGGAAGAATCCTTCTTTGGAGATGAGATATTTTTCTGGGGTGGCAAGTGCAGGGCCTCTGTCAGTCCTGGGTTTGTTGGACTAGCGCCAGACATGAGAAGTGCGCCTTTGTGGGACAGGTGAATAGTGCGGATCCTGTTTCAGTCTAAAGACTGAAACAGGATCCGCACTTTTCACCGTTCCTTTCAGAATGATTTGATTCATCAGCTAGGAATGGCGATTGCTTCACCAGACCAATCGAAGGCTAGGCCAAAGTAACTCGATGTTTCCAAGAGGTGTGTGGCCCAACTATTGAAAGAACCGCTAAGTGGAGAACTATTTGGTATTTTTCCGAAGCACTTTTCACCGTAATTGTCATAAGGTTGGTCTCTGCATCCTTAAGCATAGCAGAGTCTTCACAGACGAAACAGGCTGAGGCCCAGTAATCTTGGCATTTCCAATAGTTGGTCCTAGAGACTACCAAGAAAGTGTTCTTTTAAGTATTATTCCGTTGTGGTTTCAGCATTATTTTCAGAACCCGAGCAGGGTTCTCGCATTAGCATAAGAATCCTGCCTGGTAGTTGAGATTTCTGGGTGGGGTGTACGTGGAGGACTTCTGTCAGCCCTGCCTTTGATTTGTTTACCTCCAGAGTTGGAAAGTGCATATTTGCGTGAGATGGGAAAAGTGTGGATCGTGCTTGAGATTTCATCCTGACACTTTGAAATGACCAGTGTGTTGGTAATTATTTGCATTTCCATGGCGTTTGGCACAGAAATAGTCATGAGGTCGGTCTCTGCATCCTGAAGCCTATGATGCTTTTTGCAGAGAAACCTCTGCTGAGGCCCAGGTAACTTGCTATTTCCCATAGCTGGCACAGGAGCCTTGGAAGATAGGATTGTTTTCAGTATTATTTCACCATCCTTTCACCACTGTTTCAAGAACGGGAGCCCTTTTCAACCGTTAGTGGAAGAATCCTTCTTTGGAGATGAGGTATTTTTCTGGGGTGGCAAGTGCAGGGCCTCTGTCAGTCCTGGGTTTGTTGGACTAGCGCCAGACATGAGAAGTGCGCCTTTGTGGGACAGGTGAATAGTGCGGATCCTGTTTCAGTCTAAAGACTGAAACAGGATCCGCACTTTTCACCGTTCCTTTCAGAATCATTTGATTCATCAGCTAGGAATGGCGATTGCTTCACCAGACCAACCGAAGGCTAGGCCAAAGTAACTCGATGTTTCCAAGAGGTGTGTGGCCCAACTTTTGAAAGAACCGCTAAGTGGAGAACTATTTGGTGTTTTTCCGAAGCACTTTTCACCGTAATTGTCATAAGGTTGGTCTCTGCATCCTTAAGCATACCAGAGTCTTCACAGACGAAACAGGCTGAGGCCCAGTAATCTTGGCATTTCCAATAGTTGGTCCTAGAGACTACCAAGAAAGTGTTGTTTTAAGTATTATTCCGTTGTGGTTTCAGCATTATTTTCAGAACCCGAGCAGGGTTCTCGCATTAGCATAAGAATCCTGCCTGGTAGTTGAGATTTCTGGGTGGGGTGTACGTGGAGGACTTCTGTCAGCCCTGCCTTTGATTTGTTTACCTCCAGAGTTGGAAAGTGCATATTTGCGTGAGATGGGAAAAGTGTGGATCGTGCTTGAGATTTCATCCTGACACTTTGAAATAACCAGTGTGTTGGTAATTATTTGCATTTCCATGGCGTTTGGCACAGAAATAGTCATGAGGTCGGTCTCTGCATCCTGAAGCCTATGATGCTTTTTGCAGAGAAACCTCTGCTGAGGCCCAGGTAACTTGCTATTTCCCATAGCTGGCAAAGGAGCCTTGGAAGATAGGATTGTTTTCAGTATTATTTCACCATCCTTTCACCACTGTTTCAAGAACGGGAGCCCTTTTAAATCGTTAGTGGAAGAATCCTTCTTTGGAGATGAGGTATTTTTCTGGGGTGGCAAGTGCAGGGCCTCTGTCAGTCCTGGGTTTGTTGGACTAGCGCCAGACATGAGAAGTGCGCCTTTGTGGGACAGGTGAATAGTGCGGATCCTGTTTCAGTCTAAAGACTGAAACAGGATCCGCACTTTTCACCGTTCCTTTCAGAATGATTTGATTCATCAGCTAGGAATGGCGATTGCTTCACCAGACCAATCGAAGGCTAGGCCAAAGTAACTCGATGTTTCCAAGAGGTGTGTGGCCCAACTATTGAAAGAACCGCTAAGTGGAGAACTATTTGGTATTTTTCCGAAGCACTTTTCACCGTAATTGTCATAAGGTTGGTCTCTGCATCCTTAAGCATAGCAGAGTCTTCACAGACGAAACAGGCTGAGGCCCAGTAATCTTGGCATTTCCAATAGTTGGTCCTAGAGACTACCAAGAAAGTGTTCTTTTAAGTATTATTCCGTTGTGGTTTCAGCATTATTTTCAGAACCCGAGCAGGGTTCTCGCATTAGCATAAGAATCCTGCCTGGTAGTTGAGATTTCTGGGTGGGGTGTACGTGGAGGACTTCTGTCAGCCCTGCCTTTGATTTGTTTACCTCCAGAGTTGGAAAGTGCATATTTGCGTGAGATGGGAAAAGTGTGGATCGTGCTTGAGATTTCATCCTGACACTTTGAAATGACCAGTGTGTTGGTAATTATTTGCATTTCCATGGCGTTTGGCACAGAAATAGTCATGAGGTCGGTCTCTGCATCCTGAAGCCTATGATGCTTTTTGCAGAGAAACCTCTGCTGAGGCCCAGGTAACTTGCTATTTCCCATAGCTGGCACAGGAGCCTTGGAAGATAGGATTGTTTTCAGTATTATTTCACCATCCTTTCACCACTGTTTCAAGAACGGGAGCCCTTTTCAACCGTTAGTGGAAGAATCCTTCTTTGGAGATGAGGTATTTTTCTGGGGTGGCAAGTGCAGGGCCTCTGTCAGTCCTGGGTTTGTTGGACTAGCGCCAGACATGAGAAGTGCGCCTTTGTGGGACAGGTGAATAGTGCGGATCCTGTTTCAGTCTAAAGACTGAAACAGGATCCGCACTTTTCACCGTTCCTTTCAGAATCATTTGATTCATCAGCTAGGAATGGCGATTGCTTCACCAGACCAACCGAAGGCTAGGCCAAAGTAACTCGATGTTTCCAAGAGGTGTGTGGCCCAACTTTTGAAAGAACCGCTAAGTGGAGAACTATTTGGTGTTTTTCCGAAGCACTTTTCACCGTAATTGTCAGAAGGTTGGTCTCTGCATCCTTAAGCATACCAGAGTCTTCACAGACGAAACAGGCTGAGGCCCAGTAATCTTGGCATTTCCAATAGTTGGTCCTAGAGACTACCAAGAAAGTGTTGTTTTAAGTATTATTCCGTTGTGGTTTCAGCATTATTTTCAGAACCCGAGCAGGGTTCTCGCATTAGCATAAGAATCCTGCCTGGTAGTTGAGATTTCTGGGTGGGGTGTACGTGGAGGACTTCTGTCAGCCCTGCCTTTGATTTGTTTACCTCCAGAGTTGGAAAGTGCATATTTGCGTGAGATGGGAAAAGTGTGGATCGTGCTTGAGATTTCATCCTGACACTTTGAAATAACCAGTGTGTTGGTAATTATTTGCATTTCCATGGCGTTTGGCACAGAAATAGTCATGAGGTCGGTCTCTGCATCCTGAAGCCTATGATGCTTTTTGCAGAGAAACCTCTGCTGAGGCCCAGGTAACTTGCTATTTCCCATAGCTGGCAAAGGAGCCTTGGAAGATAGGATTGTTTTCAGTATTATTTCACCATCCTTTCACCACTGTTTCAAGAACGGGAGCCCTTTTAAACCGTTAGTGGAAGAATCCTTCTTTGGAGATGAGGTATTTTTCTGGGGTGGCAAGTGCAGGGCCTCTGTCAGTCCTGGGTTTGTTGGACTAGCGCCAGACATGAGAAGTGCGCCTTTGTGGGACAGGTGAATAGTGCGGATCCTGTTTCAGTCTAAAGACTGAAACAGGATCCGCACTTTTCACCGTTCCTTTCAGAATGATTTGATTCATCAGCTAGGAATGGCGATTGCTTCACCAGACCAATCGAAGGCTAGGCCAAAGTAACTCGATGTTTCCAAGAGGTGTGTGGCCGAACTATTGAAAGAACCGCTAAGTGGAGAACTATTTGGTATTTTTCCGAAGCACTTTTCACCGTAATTGTCAGAAGGTTGGTCTCTGCATCCTTAAGCATACCAGAGTCTTCACAGACGAAACAGGCTGAGGCCCAGTAATCTTGGCATTTCCAATAGTTGGTCCTAGAGACTACCAAGAAAGTGTTCTTATAAGCATTATTCCTTTGTGGTTTCAGCATTATTTTCAGAACCCGAGCAGGGTTCTCGCATTAGCATAAGAATCCTGCCTGGTAGTTGAGATTTCTGGGTGGGGTGTACGTGGAGGACTTCTGTCAGCCCTGCCTTTGATTTGTTTACCTCCAGAGTTGGAAAGTGCATATTTGCGTGAGATGGGAAAAGTGTGGATCGTGCTTCAGATTTCATCCTGACACTTTGAAATGACCAGTGTGTTGGTAATTATTTGCATTTCCATGGCGTTTGGCACAGAAATAGTCATGAGGTCGGTCTCTGCATCCTGAAGCCTATGATGCTTTTTGCAGAGAAACCTCTGCTGAGGCCCAGGTAACTTGCTATTTCCCATAGCTGGCACAGGAGCCTTGGAAGATAGGATTGTTTTCAGTATTATTTCACAATCCTTTCACCACTGTTTCAAGAACGGGAGCCCTTTTCAACCGTTAGTGGAAGAATCCTTCTTTGGAGATGAGATATTTTTCTGGGGTGGCAAGTGCAGGGCCTCTGTCAGTCCTGGGTTTGTTGGACTAGCGCCAGACATGAGAAGTGCGCCTTTGTGGGACAGGTGAATAGTGCGGATCCTGTTTCAGTCTAAAGACTGAAACAGGATCCGCACTTTTCACCGTTCCTTTCAGAATGATTTGATTCATCAGCTAGGAATGGCGATTGCTTCACCAGACCAATCGAAGGCTAGGCCAAAGTAACTCGATGTTTCCAAGAGGTGTGTGGCCCAACTATTGAAAGAACCGCTAAGTGGAGAACTATTTGGTATTTTTCCGAAGCACTTTTCACCGTAATTGTCATAAGGTTGGTCTCTGCATCCTTAAGCATAGCAGAGTCTTCACAGACGAAACAGGCTGAGGCCCAGTAATCTTGGCATTTCCAATAGTTGGTCCTAGAGACTACCAAGAAAGTGTTCTTTTAAGTATTATTCCGTTGTGGTTTCAGCATTATTTTCAGAACCCGAGCAGGGTTCTCGCATTAGCATAAGAATCCTGCCTGGTAGTTGAGATTTCTGGGTGGGGTGTACGTGGAGGACTTCTGTCAGCCCTGCCTTTGATTTGTTTACCTCCAGAGTTGGAAAGTGCATATTTGCGTGAGATGGGAAAAGTGTGGATCGTGCTTGAGATTTCATCCTGACACTTTGAAATGACCAGTGTGTTGGTAATTATTTGCATTTCCATGGCGTTTGGCACAGAAATAGTCATGAGGTCGGTCTCTGCATCCTGAAGCCTATGATGCTTTTTGCAGAGAAACCTCTGCTGAGGCCCAGGTAACTTGCTATTTCCCATAGCTGGCACAGGAGCCTTGGAAGATAGGATTGTTTTCAGTATTATTTCACCATCCTTTCACCACTGTTTCAAGAACGGGAGCCCTTTTCAACCGTTAGTGGAAGAATCCTTCTTTGGAGATGAGGTATTTTTCTGGGGTGGCAAGTGCAGGGCCTCTGTCAGTCCTGGGTTTGTTGGACTAGCGCCAGACATGAGAAGTGCGCCTTTGTGGGACAGGTGAATAGTGCGGATCCTGTTTCAGTCTAAAGACTGAAACAGGATCCGCACTTTTCACCGTTCCTTTCAGAATCATTTGATTCATCAGCTAGGAATGGCGATTGCTTCACCAGACCAACCGAAGGCTAGGCCAAAGTAACTCGATGTTTCCAAGAGGTGTGTGGCCCAACTTTTGAAAGAACCGCTAAGTGGAGAACTATTTGGTGTTTTTCCGAAGCACTTTTCACCGTAATTGTCATAAGGTTGGTCTCTGCATCCTTAAGCATACCAGAGTCTTCACAGACGAAACAGGCTGAGGCCCAGTAATCTTGGCATTTCCAATAGTTGGTCCTAGAGACTACCAAGAAAGTGTTGTTTTAAGTATTATTCCGTTGTGGTTTCAGCATTATTTTCAGAACCCGAGCAGGGTTCTCGCATTAGCATAAGAATCCTGCCTGGTAGTTGAGATTTCTGGGTGGGGTGTACGTGGAGGACTTCTGTCAGCCCTGCCTTTGATTTGTTTACCTCCAGAGTTGGAAAGTGCATATTTGCGTGAGATGGGAAAAGTGTGGATCGTGCTTGAGATTTCATCCTGACACTTTGAAATAACCAGTGTGTTGGTAATTATTTGCATTTCCATGGCGTTTGGCACAGAAATAGTCATGAGGTCGGTCTCTGCATCCTGAAGCCTATGATGCTTTTTGCAGAGAAACCTCTGCTGAGGCCCAGGTAACTTGCTATTTCCCATAGCTGGCAAAGGAGCCTTGGAAGATAGGATTGTTTTCAGTATTATTTCACCATCCTTTCACCACTGTTTCAAGAACGGGAGCCCTTTTAAACCGTTAGTGGAAGAATCCTTCTTTGGAGATGAGGTATTTTTCTGGGGTGGCAAGTGCAGGGCCTCTGTCAGTCCTGGGTTTGTTGGACTAGCGCCAGACATGAGAAGTGCGCCTTTGTGGGACAGGTGAATAGTGCGGATCCTGTTTCAGTCTAAAGACTGAAACAGGATCCGCACTTTTCACCGTTCCTTTCAGAATGATTTGATTCATCAGCTAGGAATGGCGATTGCTTCACCAGACCAATCGAAGGCTAGGCCAAAGTAACTCGATGTTTCCAAGAGGTGTGTGGCCGAACTATTGAAAGAACCGCTAAGTGGAGAACTATTTGGTATTTTTCCGAAGCACTTTTCACCGTAATTGTCAGAAGGTTGGTCTCTGCATCCTTAAGCATACCAGAGTCTTCACAGACGAAACAGGCTGAGGCCCAGTAATCTTGGCATTTCCAATAGTTGGTCCTAGAGACTACCAAGAAAGTGTTCTTATAAGCATTATTCCTTTGTGGTTTCAGCATTATTTTCAGAACCCGAGCAGGGTTCTCGCATTAGCATAAGAATCCTGCCTGGTAGTTGAGATTTCTGGGTGGGGTGTACGTGGAGGACTTCTGTCAGCCCTGCCTTTGATTTGTTTACCTCCAGAGTTGGAAAGTGCATATTTGCGTGAGATGGGAAAAGTGTGGATCGTGCTTCAGATTTCATCCTGACACTTTGAAATGACCAGTGTGTTGGTAATTATTTGCATTTCCATGGCGTTTGGCACAGAAATAGTCATGAGGTCGGTCTCTGCATCCTGAAGCCTATGATGCTTTTTGCAGAGAAACCTCTGCTGAGGCCCAGGTAACTTGCTATTTCCCATAGCTGGCACAGGAGCCTTGGAAGATAGGATTGTTTTCAGTATTATTTCACAATCCTTTCACCACTGTTTCAAGAACGGGAGCCCTTTTCAACCGTTAGTGGAAGAATCCTTCTTTGGAGATGAGATATTTTTCTGGGGTGGCAAGTGCAGGGCCTCTGTCAGTCCTGGGTTTGTTGGACTAGCGCCAGACATGAGAAGTGCGCCTTTGTGGGACAGGTGAATAGTGCGGATCCTGTTTCAGTCTAAAGACTGAAACAGGATCCGCACTTTTCACCGTTCCTTTCAGAATGATTTGATTCATCAGCTAGGAATGGCGATTGCTTCACCAGACCAATCGAAGGCTAGGCCAAAGTAACTCGATGTTTCCAAGAGGTGTGTGGCCCAACTATTGAAAGAACCGCTAAGTGGAGAACTATTTGGTATTTTTCCGAAGCACTTTTCACCGTAATTGTCATAAGGTTGGTCTCTGCATCCTTAAGCATAGCAGAGTCTTCACAGACGAAACAGGCTGAGGCCCAGTAATCTTGGCATTTCCAATAGTTGGTCCTAGAGACTACCAAGAAAGTGTTCTTTTAAGTATTATTCCGTTGTGGTTTCAGCATTATTTTCAGAACCCGAGCAGGGTTCTCGCATTAGCATAAGAATCCTGCCTGGTATTTGAGATTTCTGGGTGGGGTGTACGTGGAGGACTTCTGTCAGCCCTGCCTTTGATTTGTTTACCTCCAGAGTTGGAAAGTGCATATTTGCGTGAGATGGGAAAAGTGTGGATCGTGCTTGAGATTTCATCCTGACACTTTGAAATGACCAGTGTGTTGGTAATTATTTGCATTTCCATGGCGTTTGGCACAGAAATAGTCATGAGGTCTGTCTCTGCATCCTGAAGCCTATGATGCTTTTTGCAGAGAAACCTCTGCTGAGGCCCAGGTAACTTGCTATTTCCCATAGCTGGCACAGGAGCCTTGGAAGATAGGATTGTTTTCAGTATTATTTCACCATCCTTTCACCACTGTTTCAAGAACGGGAGCCCTTTTCAACCGTTAGTGGAAGAATCCTTCTTTGGAGATGAGGTATTTTTCTGGGGTGGCAAGTGCAGGGCCTCTGTCAGTCCTGGGTTTGTTGGACTAGCGCCAGACATGAGAAGTGCGCCTTTGTGGGACAGGTGAATAGTGCGGATCCTGTTTCAGTCTAAAGACTGAAACAGGATCCGCACTTTTCACCGTTCCTTTCAGAATCATTTGATTCATCAGCTAGGAATGGCGATTGCTTCACCAGACCAACCGAAGGCTAGGCCAAAGTAACTCGATGTTTCCAAGAGGTGTGTGGCCCAACTTTTGAAAGAACCGCTAAGTGGAGAACTATTTGGTGTTTTTCCGAAGCACTTTTCACCGTAATTGTCATAAGGTTGGTCTCTGCATCCTTAAGCATACCAGAGTCTTCACAGACGAAACAGGCTGAGGCCCAGTAATCTTGGCATTTCCAATAGTTGGTCCTAGAGACTACCAAGAAAGTGTTCTTTTAAGTATTATTCCGTTGTGGTTTCAGCATTATTTTCAGAACCCTAGCAGGGTTCTCGCATTAGCATAAGAATCCTGCCTGGTAGTTGAGATTTCTGGGTGGGGTGTACATGGAGGACTTCTGTCAGCCCTGCCTTTGATTTGTTTACCTCCAGAGTTGGAAAGTGCATATTTGCGTGAGATGGGAAAAGTGTGGATCGTGCTTCAGATTTCATCCTGACACTTTGAAATGACCAGTGTGTTGGTAATTATTTGCATTTCCATGGCGTTTGGCACAGAAATAGTCATGAGGTCGGTCTCTGCATCCTGAAGCCTATGATGCTTTTTGCAGAGAAACCTCTGCTGAGGCCCAGGTAACTTGCTATTTCCCATAGCTGGCACAGGAGCCTTGGAAGATAGGATTGTTTTCAGTATTATTTCACCATCCTTTCACCACTGTTTCAAGAACGGGAGCCCATTTCAACCGTTAGTGGAAGAATCCTTCTTTGGAGATGAGATATTTTTCTGGGGTGGCAAGTGCAGGGCCTCTGTCAGTCCTGGGTTTGTTGGACTAGCGCCAGACATGAGAAGTGCGCCTTTGTGGGACAGGTGAATAGTGCGGATCCTGTTTCAGTCTAAAGACTGAAACAGGTTCCGCACTTTACACCGTTTCTTTCAGAATCATTTGATTCATCAGCTAGGAATGGCGATTGCTTCACCAGACCAATCGAAGGCTAGGCCAAAGTAACTCGATGTTCCCAAGAGCTGTGTGGCCCAACTATTGAAAGAACCGCTAAGTGGAGAACTATTTGGTGTTTTTCCGAAGCACTTTTCACCGTAATTGTCATAAGGTTGGTCTCTGCATCCTTAAGCATACCAGAGTCTTCACAGACGAAACAGGCTGAGGCCCAGTAATCTTGGCATTTCCAATAGTTGGTCCTAGAGACTACCAAGAAAGTGTTCTTTTAAGTATTATTCCGTTGTGGTTTCAGCATTATTTTCAGAACCCCAGCAGGGTTCTCGCATTAGCATAAGAATCCTGCCTGGTAGTTGAGATTTCTGGGTGGGGTGTACGTGGAGGACTTCTGTCAGCCCTGCCTTTGATTTGTTTACCTCCAGAGTTGGAAAGTGCATATTTGCATGAGATGGGAAAAGTGTGGATCGTGCTTCAGATTTCATCCTGACACTTTGAAATGACCAGTGTGTTGGTAATTATTTGCATTTCCATGGCGTTTGGCACAGAAATAGTCATGAGGTCGGTCTCTGCATCCTGAAGCCTATGATGCTTTCTGCAGAGAAACCTCTGCTGAGGCCCAGGTAACTTGCTATTTCCCATAGCTGGCACAGGAGCCTTGGAAGATAGGATTGTTTTCAGTATTATTTCACCATCCTTTCACCACTGTTTCAAGAACGGGAGCCCTTTTCAACCGTTAGTGGAAGAATCCTTCTTTGGAGATGAGGTATTTTTCTGGGGTGGCAAGTGCAGGGCCTCTGTCAGTCCTGGGTTTGTTGGACTAGCGCCAGACATGAGAAGTGCGCCTTTGTGGGACAGGTGAATAGTGCGGATCCTGTTTCAGTCTAAAGACTGAAACAGGATCCGCACTTTTCACCATTCCTTTCAGAATGATTTGATTCATCAGCTAGGAATGGCGATTGCTTCACCAGACCAATCGAAGGCTAGGCCAAAGTAACTCGATGTTTCCAAGAGGTGTGTGGCCCAACTTTTGAAAGAACCGCTAAGTGGAGAACTATTTGGTATTTTTCCGAAGCACTTTTCACCGTAATTGTCAGAAGGTTGGTCTCTGCATCCTTAAGCATACCAGAGTCTTTACAGACGAAACAGGCTGAGGCCCAGTAATCTTGGCATTTCCAATACTTGGTCCTAGAGACTACCAAGAAAGTGTTCTTTTAAGTATTATTCTGTTGTGGTTTCAGCATTATTTTCAGAACCCGAGCAGGGTTCTCGCATTAGCATAAGAATCCTGCCTGGTAGTTGAGATTTCTGGGTGGGGTGTAAGTGCGGGGCTTCTGTCAGCACTGCCTTTGATTTGTTTACCTCCAGAGTTGGAAAGTGCATATTTGCGTGAGATGGGAAAAGTGTGGATCGTGCTTCAGATTTCATCCTGACACTTTGAAATGACCAGTGTGTTCGTAATTATTTGCATTTCCATGGCGTTTGGCACAGAAATAGTCATGAGGTCAGTCTCTGCATCCTGAAGCCTATGATGCTTTTTGCAGAGAAACCTCTGCTGAGGCCCAGGTAACTTGCTATTTCCCATAGCTGGCACAGGAGCCTTGGAAGATAGGATTGTTTTCAGTATTATTTCACAATCCTTTCACCACTGTTTCAAGAACGGGAGCCCTTTTCAACCGTTAGTGGAAGAATCCTTCTTTGGAGATGAGATATTTTTCTGGGGTGGCAAGTGCAGGGCCTCTGTCAGTCCTGGGTTTGTTGGACTAGCGCCAGACATGAGAAGTGCGCCTTTGTGGGACAGGTGAATAGTGCGGATCCTGTTTCAGTCTAAAGACTGAAACAGGATCCGCACTTTTCACCGTTCCTTTCAGAATCATTTGATTCATCAGCTAGGAATGGCGATTGCTTCACCAGACCAATCGAAGGCTAGGCCAAAGTAACTCGATGTTTCCAAGAGGTGTGTGGCCCAACTATTGAAAGAACCGCTAAGTGGAGAATTATTTGGTATTTTTCCGAAGCACTTTTCACCGTAATTGTCATAAGGTTGGTCTCTGCATCCTTAAGCATACCAGAGTCTTCACAGACGAAACAGGCTGAGGCCCAGTAATCTTGGCATTTCCAATAGTTGGTCCTAGAGACTACCAAGAAAGTGTTCTTATAAGCATCATTCCTTTGTGGTTTCAGCATTATTTTCAGAACCCGAGCAGGGTTCTCGCATTAGCATAAGAATCCTGCCTGGTAGTTGAGATTTCTGGGTGGGGTGTAAGTGCGGGGCTTCTGTCAGCCCTGCCTTTGATTTGTTTACCTCCAGAGTTGGAAAGTGCATATTTGCGTGAGATGGGAAAAGTGTGGATCGTGCTTCAGATTTCATCCTGACACTTTGAAATGACCAGTGTGTTGGTAATTATTTGCATTTCCATGGCGTTTGGCACAGAAATAGTCATGAGGTCGGTCTCTGCATCCTGAAGCCTATGATGCTTTTTGCAGAGAAACCTCTGCTGAGGCCCAGGTAACTTGCTATTTCCCATAGCTGGCACAGGAGCCTTGGAAGATAGGATTGTTTTCAGTATTATTTCACCATCCTTTCACCACTGTTTCAAGAACGGGAGCCCATTTCAACCGTTAGTGGAAGAATCCTTCTTTGGAGATGAGATATTTTTCTGGGGTGGCAAGTGCAGGGCCTCTGTCAGTCCTGGGTTTGTTGGACTAGCGCCAGACATGAGAAGTGTGCCTTTGTGGGACAGGTGAATAGTGCGGATCCTGTTTCAGTCTAAAGACTGAAACAGGTTCCGCACTTTACACCGTTTCTTTCAGAATCATTTGATTCATCAGCTAGGAATGGCGATTGCTTCACCAGACCAATCGAAGGCTAGGCCAAAGTAACTCGATGTTCCCAAGAGCTGTGTGGCCCAACTATTGAAAGAACCGCTAAGTGGAGAACTATTTGGTGTTTTTCCGAAGCACTTTTCACCGTAATTGTCATAAGGTTGGTCTCTGCATCCTTAAGCATACCAGAGTCTTCACAGACGAAACAGGCTGAGGCCCAGTAATCTTGGCATTTCCAATAGTTGGTCCTAGAGACTACCAAGAAAGTGTTCTTTTAAGTATTATTCCGTTGTGGTTTCAGCATTATTTTCAGAACCCCAGCAGGGTTCTCGCATTAGCATAAGAATCCTGCCTGGTAGTTGAGATTTCTGGGTGGGGTGTACGTGGAGGACTTCTGTCAGCCCTGCCTTTGATTTGTTTACCTCCAGAGTTGGAAAGTGCATATTTGCGTGAGATGGGAAAAGTGTGGATCGTGCTTGAGATTTCATCCTGACACTTTGAAATGACCAGTGTGTTGGTAATTATTTGCATTTCCATGGCGTTTGGCACAGAAATAGTCATGAGGTCGGTCTCTGCATCCTGAAGCCTATGATGCTTTTTGCAGAGAAACCTCTGCTGAGGCCCAGGTAACTTGCTATTTCCCATAGCTGGCACAGGAGCCTTGGAAGATAGGATTGTTTTCAGTATTATTTCACCATCCTTTCACCACTGTTTCAAGAACGGGAGCCCTTTTCAACCGTTAGTGGAAGAATCCTTCTTTGGAGATGAGATATTTTTCTGGGGTGGCAAGTGCAGGGCCTCTGTCAGTCCTGGGTTTGTTGGACTAGCGCCAGACATGAGAAGTGCGCCTTTGTGGGACAGGTGAATAGTGCGGATCCTGTTTCAGTCTAAAGACTGAAACAGGATCCGCACTTTTCACCGTTCCTTTCACAATCATTTGATTCATCAGCTAGGAATGGCGATTGCTTCACCAGACCAATCGAAGGCTAGGCCAAAGTAACTCGATGTTTCCAAGAGGTGTGTGGCCCAACTTTTGAAAGAACCGCTAAGTGGAGAACTATTTGGTATTTTTCCGAAGCACTTTTCACCGTAATTGTCAGAAGGTTGGTCTCTGCATCCTTAAGCATACCACAGTCTTCACAGACGAAACAGGCTGAGGCCCAGTAATCTTGGCATTTCCAATAGTTGGTCCTAGAGACTACCAAGAAAGTGTTCTTTTAAGTATTATTCTGTTGTGGTTTCAGCATTATTTTCAGAAACCGAGCAGGGTTCTCGCATTAGCATAAGAATCCTGCCTGGTAGTTGAGATTTCTGGGTGGGGTGTAAGTGCGGGGCTTCTGTCAGCCCTGCCTTTGATTTGTTTACCTCCAGAGTTGGAAAGTGCATATTTGCGTGGGATGGGAAAAGTGTGGATCGTGCTTCAGATTTCATCCTGACACTTTGAAATGACCAGTGTGTTGGTAATTATTTGCATTTCCATGGCGTTTGGCACAGAAATAGTCATGAGGTCGGTCTCTGCATCCTGAAGCCTATGATGCTTTTTGCAGAGAAACCTCTGCTGAGGCCCAGGTAACTTGCTATTTCCCATAGCTGGCACAGGAGCCTTGGAAGATAGGATTGTTTTCAGTATTATTTCACAATCCTTTCACCACTGTTTCAAGAACGGGAGCCCTTTTCAACCGTTAGTGGAAGAATCCTTCTTTGGAGATGAGATATTTTTCTGGGGTGGCAAGTGCAGGGCCTCTGTCAGTCCTGGGTTTGTTGGACTAGCGCCAGACATGAAAAGTGCGCCTTTGTGGGACAGGTGAATAGTGCGGATCCTGTTTCAGTCTAAAGACTGAAACAGGATCCGCACTTTTCACCGTTCCTTTCAGAATGATTTGATTCATCAGCTAGGAATGGCGATTGCTTCACCAGACCAATCGAAGGCTAGGCCAAAGTAACTCGATGTTTCCAAGAGGTGTGTGGCCCAACTATTGAAAGAACCGCTAAGTGGAGAACTATTTGGTATTTTTCCGAAGCACTTTTCACCGTAATTGTCATAAGGTTGGTCTCTGCATCCTTAAGCATACCAGAGTCTTCACAGACGAAACAGGCTGAGGCCCAGTAATCTTGGCATTTCCAATAGTTGGTCCTAGAGACTACCAAGAAAGTGTTCTTATAAGCATTATTCCTTTGTGGTTTCAGCATTATTTTCAGAACCCGAGCAGGGTTCTCGCATTAGCATAAGAATCCTGCCTGGTACTTGAGATTTCTGGGTGGGGTGTACGTGGAGGACTTCTGTCAGCCCTGCCTTTGATTTGTTTACCTCCAGAGTTGGAAAGTGCATATTTGCGTGAGATGGGAAAAGTGTGGATCGTGCTTGAGATTTCATCCTGACACTTTGAAATGACCAGTGTGTTGGTAATTATTTGCATTTCCATGGCGTTTGGCACAGAAATAGTCATGAGGTCGGTCTCTGCATCCTGAAGCCTATGATGCTTTTTGCAGAGAAACCTCTGCTGAGGCCCAGGTAACTTGCTATTTCCCATAGCTGGCACAGGAGCCTTGGAAGATAGGATTGTTTTCAGTATTATTTCACCATCCTTTCACCACTGTTTCAAGAACGGGAGCCCTTTTCAAACGTTAGTGGAAGAATCCTTCTTTGGAGATGAGATATTTTTCTGGGGTGGCAAGTGCAGGGCCTCTGTCAGTCCTGGGTTTGTTGGACTAGCGCCAGACATGAGAAGTGCGCCTTTGTGGGACAGGTGAATAGTGCGGATCCTGTTTCAGTCTAAAGACTGAAACAGGATCCGCACTTTTCACCGTTCCTTTCAGAATCATTTGATTCATCAGCTAGGAATGGCGATTGCTTCACCAGACCAATCGAAGGCTAGGCCAAAGTAACTCGATGTTTCCAAGAGGTGTGTGGCCCAACTATTGAAAGAACCGCTAAGTGGAGAACTATTTGGTATTTTTCCGAAGCACTTTTCACCGTAATTGTCATAAGGTTGATCTCTGCATCCTTAAGCATACCAGAGTCTTCACAGACGAAACAGGCTGAGGCCCAGTAATCTTGGCATTTCCAATAGTTGGTCCTAGAGACTACCAAGAAAGTGTTCTTATAAGCATTATTCCTTTGTGGTTTCAGCATTATTTTCAGAACCCGAGCAGGGTTCTCGCATTAGCATAAGAATCCTGCCTGGTAGTTGAGATTTCTGGGTGGGGTGTACGTGGAGGACTTCTGTCAGCCCTGCCTTTGATTTCTTTACCTCCAGAGTTGGAAAGTGCATATTTGCGTGAGATGGGAAAAGTGTGGATCGTGCTTGAGATTTCATCCTGACACTTTGAAATGACCAGTGTGTTGGTAATTATTTGCATTTCCATGGCGTTTGGCACAGAAATAGTCATGAGGTCGGTCTCTGCATCCTGAAGCCTATGATGCTTTTTGCAGAGAAACCTCTGCTGAGGCCCAGGTAACCTGCTATTTCCCATAGCTGGCACAGGAGCCTTGGAAGATAGGATTGTTTTCAGTATTATTTCACCATCCTTTCACCACTGTTTCAAGAACGGGAGCCCTTTTCAAACGTTAGTGGAAGAATCCTTCTTTGGAGATGAGATATTTTTCTGGGGTGGCAAGTGCAGGGCCTCTGTCAGTCCTGGGTTTTTTGGACTAGCGCCAGACATGAGAAGTGCGCCTTTGTGGGACAGGTGAATAGTGCGGATCCTGTTTCAGTCTAAAGACTGAAACAGGATCCGCACTTTTCACCGTTCCTTTCAGAATCATTTGATTCATCAGCTAGGAATGGCGATTGCTTCACCAGACCAATCGAAGGCTAGGCCAAAGTAACTCGATGTTTCCAAGAGGTGTGTGGCCCAACTTTTGAAAGAACCGCTAAGTGGAGAACTATTTGGTATTTTTCCGAAGCACTTTTCACCGTAATTGTCAGAAGGTTGGTCTCTGCATCCTTAAGCATACCACAGTCTTCACAGACGAAACAGGCTGAGGCCCAGTAATCTTGGCATTTCCAATAGTTGGTCCTAGAGACTACCAAGACAGTGTTCTTTTAAGTATTATTCTGTTGTGGTTTCAGCACTATTTTCAGAACCTGAGCAGGGTTCTCGCATTAGCATAAGAATCCCGCCTGGTAGTTGAGGTTTCTGGGTGGGGTGTAAGCATGGGGCTTCTGTCAGCCCTGCCTTTGATTTGTTTACCTCCAGAGTTGGAAAGTGCATGTTTGCGTGAGATGGGAAAAGTGTGGATTGTGCTTCAGATTTCAACCTGACACTTTGAAATGACCAGTGTGTTGGTAATTATTTGCCATTTCCATGGCGTTTGGCACAGAAATAGTCATGAGGTCGGTCTCTGCATCCTGAAGCCTATGATGCTTTTTGCAGAGAAACCTCTGCTGAGGCCCAGGTAACTTGCTATTTCCCATAGCTGGCACAGGAGCCTTGGAAGATAGGATTGTTTTCAGTATTATTTCACCATCCTTTCACCACTGTTTCAAGAACGGGAGCCCTTTTCAACCGTTAGTGGAAGAATCCTTCTTTGGAGATGAGATATTTTTCTGGGGTGGCAAGTGCAGGGCCTCTGTCAGTCCTGGGTTTGTTGGACTAGCGCCAGACATGAGAAGTGCGCCTTTGTGGGACAGGTGAATAGTGCGGATCCTGTTTCAGTCTAAAGACTGAAACAGGATCCGCACTTTTCACCGTTCCTTTCAGAATCATTTGATTCATCAGCTAGGAATGGCGATTGCTTCACCAGACCAATCGAAGGCTAGGCCAAAGTAACTCGATGTTTCCAAGAGGTGTGTGGCCCAACTATTGAAAGAACCGCTAAGTGGAGAACTATTTGGTGTTTTTCCGAAGCACTTTTCACCGTAATTGTCATAAGGTTGGTCTCTGCATCCTTAAGCATACCAGAGTCTTCACAGACGAAACAGGCTGAGGCCCAGTAATCTTGGCATTTCCAATAGTTGGTCCTAGAGACTACCAAGAAAGTGTTCTTTTAAGTATTATTCTGTTGTGGTTTCAGCATTATTTTCAGAACCCGAGCAGGGTTCTCGCATTAGCATAAGAATCCTGCCTGGTAGTTGAGATTTCTGGGTGGGGTGTAAGTGCGGGGCTTCTGTCAGCCCTGCCTTTGTTTTGTTTACCTCCAGAGTTGGAAAGTGCATATTTGCGTGAGATGGGAAAAGTGTGGATCGTGCTTGAGATTTCATCCTGACACTTTGAAATGACCAGTGTGTTGGTAATTATTTGCATTTCCATGGCGTTTGGCACAGAAATAGTCATGAGGTCGGTCTCTGCATCCTGAACCCTATGATGCTTTTTGCAGAGAAACCTCTGCTGAGGCCCAGGTAACTTGCTATTTCCCATAGCTGGCACAGGAGCCTTGGAAGATAGGATTGTTTTCAGTATTATTTCACAATCCTTTCACCACTGTTTCAAGAACGGGAGCCCTTTTCAACCGTTAGTGGAAGAATCCTTCTTTGGAGATGAGATATTTTTCTGGGGTGGCAAGTGCAGGGCCTCTGTCAGTCCTGGGTTTGTTGGACTAGCGCCAGACATGAGAAGTGCGCCTTTGTGGGACAGGTGAATAGTGCGGATCCTGTTTCAGTCTAAAGACTGAAACAGGTTCCGCACTTTACACCGTTTCTTTCAGAATCATTTGATTCATCAGCTAGGAATGGCGATTGCTTCACCAGACCAATCGAAGGCTAGGCCAAAGTAACTCGATGTTCCCAAGAGCTGTGTGGCCCAACTATTGAAAGAACCGCTAAGTGGAGAACTATTTGGTGTTTTTCCGAAGCACTTTTCACCGTAATTGTCATAAGGTTGGTCTCTGCATCCTTAAGCATACCAGAGTCTTCACAGACGAAACAGGCTGAGGCCCAGTAATCTTGGCATTTCCAATAGTTGGTCCTAGAGACTACCAAGAAAGTGTTCTTTTAAGTATTATTCCGTTGTGGTTTCAGCATTATTTTCAGAACCCCAGCAGGGTTCTCGCATTAGCATAAGAATCCTGCCTGGTAGTTGAGATTTCTGGGTGGGGTGTACGTGGAGGACTTCTGTCAGCCCTGCCTTTGATTTGTTTACCTCCAGAGTTGGAAAGTGCATATTTGCATGAGATGGGAAAAGTGTGGATCGTGCTTGAGATTCCATCCTGACACTTTGAAATGACCAGTGTGTTGGTAATTATTTGCATTTCCATGGCGTTTGGCACAGAAATAGTCATGAGGTCGGTCTCTGCATCCTGAAGCCTATGATGCTTTCTGCAGAGAAACCTCTGCTGAGGCCCAGGTAACTTGCTATTTCCCATAGCTGGCACAGGAGCGTTGGAAGATAGGATTGTTTTCAGTATTATTTCACCATCCTTTCACCACTGTTTCAAGAACGGGAGCCCTTTTCAACCGTTAGTGGAAGAATCCTTCTTTGGAGATGAGGTATTTTTCTGGGGTGGCAAGTGCAGGGCCTCTGTCAGTCCTGGGTTTGTTGGACTAGCGCCAGACATGAGAAGTGCGCCTTTGTGGGACAGGTGAATAGTGCGGATCCTGTTTCAGTCTAAAGACTGAAACAGGATCCGCACTTTTCACCGTTCCTTTCAGAATCATTTGATTCATCAGCTAGGAATGGCGATTGCTTCACCAGACCAATCGAAGGCTAGGCCAAAGTAACTCGATGTTTCCAAGAGGTGTGTGGCCCAACTTTTGAAAGAACCGCTAAGTGGAGAACTATTTGGTATTTTTCCGAAGCACTTTTCACCGTAATTGTCATAAGGTTGGTCTCTGCATCCTTAAGCATACCAGAGTCTTCACAGACGAAACAGGCTGAGGCCCAGTAATCTTGGCATTTCCAATAGTTGGTCCTAGAGACTATCAAGAAAGTGTTCTTTTAAGTATTATTCCGTTGTGGTTTCAGCATTATTTTCAGAACCCGAGCAGGGTTCTCGCATTAGCATAAGAATCCTGCCTGGTAGTTGAGATTTCTGGGTGGGGTGTACGTGGAGGACTTCTGTCAGCCCTGCCTTTGATTTGTTTACCTCCAGAGTTGGAAAGTGCATATTTGCGTGAGATGGGAAAAGTGTGGATCGTGCTTGAGATTTCATCCTGACACTTTGAAATGCCCAGTGTGTTGGTAATTATTTGCATTTCCATGGCCTTTGGCACAGAAATAGTCATGAGGTCGGTCTCTGCATCCTGAAGCCTATGATGCTTTTTGCAGAGAAACCTCTGCTGAGGCCCAGGTAACTTGCTATTTCCCATAGCTGGCACAGGAGCCTTGGAAGATAGGATTGTTTTCAGTATTATTTCACCATCCTTTCACCACTGTTTCAAGAACGGGAGCCCTTTTCAACCGTTAGTGGAAGAATCCTTCTTTGGAGATGAGGTATTTTTCTGGGGTGGCAAGTGCAGGGCCTCTGTCAGTCCTGGGTTTGTTGGACTAGCGCCAGACATGAGAAGTGCGCCTTTGTGGGACAGGTGAATAGTGCGGATCCTGTTTCAGTCTAAAGACTGAAACAGGATCTGCACTTTTCACCGTTACTTTCACAATCATTTGATTCATCAGCTAGGAATGGCGATTGCTTCACCAGACCAATCGAAGGCTAGGCCAAAGTAACTCGATGTTTCCAAGAGGTGTGTGGCCCAACTTTTGAAAGAACCGCTAAGTGGAGAACTATTTGGTATTTTTCCGAAGCACTTTTCACCGTAATTGTCAGAAGGTTGGTCTCTGCATCCTTAAGCATACCAGAGTCTTCACAGACGAAACAGGCTGAGGCCCAGTAATCTTGGCATTTCCAATAGTTGGTCCTAGAGACTACCAAGAAAGTGTTCTTTTAAGTATTATTCCGTTGTGGTTTCAGCATTATTTTCAGAACCCGAGCAGGGTTCTCGCATTAGCATAAGAATCCTGCCTGGTAGTTGAGATTTCTGGGTGGGGTGTACGTGGAGGACTTCTGTCAGCCCTGCCTTTGATTTGTTTACCTCCAGAGTTGGAAAGTGCATATTTGCGTGAGATGGGAAAAGTGTGGATCGTGCTTGAGATTTCATCCTGACACTTTGAAATGACCAGTGTGTTGGTAATTATTTGCATTTCCATGGCGTTTGGCACAGAAATAGTCATGAGGTCGGTCTCTGCATCCTGAAGCCTATGATGCTTTTTGCAGAGAAACCTCTGCTGAGGCCCAGGTAACTTGCTATTTCCCATAGCTGGCACAGGAGCCTTGGAAGATAGGATTGTTTTCAGTATTATTTCACCATCCTTTCACCACTGTTTCAAGAACGGGAGCCCTTTTCAACCGTTAGTGGAAGAATCCTTCTTTGGAGATGAGGTATTTTTCTGGGGTGGCAAGTGCAGGGCCTCTGTCAGTCCTGGGTTTGTTGGACTAGCGCCAGACATGAGAAGTGCGCCTTTGTGGGACAGGTGAATAGTGCGGATCCTGTTTCAGTCTAAAGACTGAAACAGGATCCGCACTTTTCACCGTTCCTTTCAGAATCATTTGATTCATCAGCTAGGAATGGCGATTGCTTCACCAGACCAATCGAAGGCTAGGCCAAAGTAACTCGATGTTTCCAAGAGGTGTGTGGCCCAACTTTTGAAAGAACCGCTAAGTGGAGAACTATTTGGTATTTTTCCGAAGCACTTTTCACCGTAATTGTCAGAAGGTTGGTCTCTGCATCCTTAAGCATACCAGAGTCTTCACAGACGAAACAGGCTGAGGCCCAGTAATCTTGGCATTTCCAATACTTGGTCCTAGAGACTACCAAGAAAGTGTTCTTTTAAGTATTATTCTGTTGTGGTTTCAGCATTATTTTCAGAACCCCAGCAGGGTTCTCGCATTAGCATAAGAATCCTGCCTGGTAGTTGAGATTTCTGGGTGGGGTGTAAGTGCGGGGCTTCTGTCAGCCCTGCCTTTGATTTGTTTACCTCCAGAGTTGGAAAGTGCATATTTGCGTGAGATGGGAAAAGTGTGGATCGTGCTTCAGATTTCATCCTGACACTTTGAAATGACCAGTGTGTTGGTAATTATTTGCATTTCCATGGCGTTTGGCACAGAAATAGTCATGAGGTCGGTCTCTGCATCCTGAAGCCTATGATGCTTTTTGCAGAGAAACCTCTGCTGAGGCCCAGGTAACTTGCTATTTCCCATAGCTGGCACAGGAGCCTTGGAAGATAGGATTGTTTTCAGTATTATTTCACCATCCTTTCACCACTGTTTCAAGAACGGGAGCCCTTTTCAACCGTTAGTGGAAGAATCCTTCTTTGGAGATGAGGTATTTTTCTGGGGTGGCAAGTGCAGGGCCTCTGTCAGTCCTGGGTTTGTTGGACTAGCGCCAGACATGAGAAGTGCGCCTTTGTGGGACAGGTGAATAGTGCGGATCCTGTTTCAGTCTAAAGACTGAAACAGGATGCGCACTTTTCACCGTTCCTTTCAGAATGATTTGATTCATCAGCTAGGAATGGCGATTGCTTCACCAGACCAACCGAAGGCTAGGCCAAAGTAACTCGATGTTTCCAAGAGGTGTGTGGCCCAACTTTTGAAAGAACCGCTAAGTGGAGAACTATTTGGTGTTTTTCCGAAGCACTTTTCACCGTAATTGTCATAAGGTTGGTCTCTGCATCCTTAAGCATACCAGAGTCTTCACAGACGAAACAGGCTGAGGCCCAGTAATCTTGGCATTTCCAATAGTTGGTCCTAGAGACTACCAAGAAAGTGTTGTTTTAAGTATTATTCCGTTGTGGTTTCAGCATTATTTTCAGAACCCGAGCAGGGTTCTCGCATTAGCATAAGAATCCTGCCTGGTAGTTGAGATTTCTGGGTGGGGTGTACGTGGAGGACTTCTGTCAGCCCTGCCTTTGATTTGTTTACCTCCAGAGTTGGAAAGTGCATATTTGCGTGAGACGGGAAAAGTGTGGATCGTGCTTGAGATTTCATCCTGACACTTTGAAATAACCAGTGTGTTGGTAATTATTTGCATTTCCATGGCGTTTGGCACAGAAATAGTCATGAGGTCGGTCTCTGCATCCTGAAGCCTATGATGCTTTTTGCAGAGAAACCTCTGCTGAGGCCCAGGTAACTTGCTATTTCCCATAGCTGGCAAAGGAGCCTTGGAAGATAGGATTGTTTTCAGTATTATTTCACCATCCTTTCACCACTGTTTCAAGAACGGGAGCCCTTTTCAACCGTTAGTGGAAGAATCCTTCTTTGGAGATGAGGTATTTTTCTGGGGTGGCAAGTGCAGGGCCTCTGTCAGTCCTGGGTTTGTTGGACTAGCGCCAGACATGAGAAGTGCGCCTTTGTGGGACAGGTGAATAGTGCGGATCCTGTTTCAGTCTAAAGACTGAAACAGGATCCGCACTTTTCACCGTTCCTTTCACAATCATTTGATTCATCAGCTAGGAATGGCGATTGCTTCACCAGACCAATCGAAGGCTAGGCCAAAGTAACTCGATGTTTCCAAGAGGTGTGTGGCCGAACTATTGAAAGAACCGCTAAGTGGAGAACTATTTGGTATTTTTCCGAAGCACTTTTCACCGTAATTGTCAGAAGGTTGGTCTCTGCATCCTTAAGCATACCAGAGTCTTCACAGACGAAACAGGCTGAGGCCCAGTAATCTTGGCATTTCCAATAGTTGGTCCTAGAGACTACCAAGAAAGTGTTCTTATAAGCATTATTCCTTTGTGGTTTCAGCATTATTTTCAGAACCCGAGCAGGGTTCTCGCATTAGCATAAGAATCCTGCCTGGTAGTTGAGATTTCTGGGTGGGGTGTACGTGGAGGACTTCTGTCAGCCCTGCCTTTGATTTGTTTACCTCCAGAGTTGGAAAGTGCATATTTGCGTGAGATGGGAAAAGTGTGGATCGTGCTTGAGATTTCATCCTGACACTTTGAAATGACCAGTGTGTTGGTAATTATTTGCATTTCCATGGCGTTTGGCACAGAAATAGTCATGAGGTCGGTCTCTGCATCCTGAAGCCTATGATGCTTTCTGCAGAGAAACCTCTGCTGAGGCCCAGGTAACTTGCTATTTCCCATAGCTGGCACAGGAGCCTTGGAAGATAGGATTGTTTTCAGTATTATTTCACCATCCTTTCACCACTGTTTCAAGAACGGGAGCCCTTTTCAACCGTTAGTGGAAGAATCCTTCTTTGGAGATGAGATATTTTTCTGGGGTGGCAAGTGCAGGGCCTCTGTCAGTCCTGGGTTTGTTGGACTAGCGCCAGACATGAGAAGTGCGCCTTTGTGGGACAGGTGAATAGTGCGGATCCTGTTTCAGTCTAAAGACTGAAACAGGATCCGCACTTTTCACCGTTCCTTTCAGAATCATTTGATTCATCAGCTAGGAATGGCGATTGCTTCACCAGACCAATCGAAGGCTAGGCCAAAGTAACTCGATGTTTCCAAGAGGTGTGTGGCCCAACTATTGAAAGAACCGCTAAGTGGAGAATTATTTGGTATTTTTCCGAAGCACTTTTCACCGTAATTGTCATAAGGTTGGTCTCTGCATCCTTAAGCATACCAGAGTCTTCACAGACGAAACAGGCTGAGGCCCAGTAATCTTGGCATTTCCAATAGTTGGTCCTAGAGACTACCAAGAAAGTGTTCTTATAAGCATTATTCCTTTGTGGTTTCAGCATTATTTTCAGAACCCGAGCAGGGTTCTCGCATTAGCATAAGAATCCTGCCTGGTAGTTGAGATTTCTGGGTGGGGTGTACGTGGAGGACTTCTGTCAGCCCTGCCTTTGATTTGTTTACCTCCAGAGTTGGAAAGTGCATATTTGCGTGAGATGGGAAAAGTGTGGATCGTGCTTGAGATTTCATCCTGACACTTTGAAATGACCAGTGTGTTGGTAATTATTTGCATTTCCATGGCGTTTGGCACAGAAATAGTCATGAGGTCGGTCTCTGCATCCTGAAGCCTATGATGCTTTTTGCAGAGAAACCTCTGCTGAGGCCCAGGTAACTTGCTATTTCCCATAGCTGGCACAGGAGCCTTGGAAGATAGGATTGTTTTCAGTATTATTTCACCATCCTTTCACTACTGTTTCAAGAACGGGAGCCCTTTTCAACCGTTAGTGGAAGAATCCTTCTTTGGAGATGAGATATTTTTCTGGGGTGGCAAGTGCAGGGCCTCTGTCAGTCCTGGGTTTGTTGGACTAGCGCCAGACATGAGAAGTGCGCCTTTGTGGGACAGGTGAATAGTGCGGATCCTGTTTCAGTCTAAAGACTGAAACAGGATCCGCACTTTTCACCGTTCCTTTCACAATCATTTGATTCATCAGCTAGGAATGGCGATTGCTTCACCAGACCAATCGAAGGCTAGGCCAAAGTAACTCGATGTTTCCAAGAGGTGTGTGGCCCAACTTTTGAAAGAACCGCTAAGTGGAGAACTATTTGGTATTTTTCCGAAGCACTTTTCACCGTAATTGTCAGAAGGTTGGTCTCTGCATCCTTAAGCATACCAGAGTCTTCACAGACGAAACAGGCTGAGGCCCAGTAATCTTGGCATTTCCAATAGTTGGTCCTAGAGACTACCAAGAAAGTGTTCTTTTAAGTATTATTCTGTTGTGGTTTCAGCATTATTTTCAGAACCTGAGCAGGGTTCTCGCATTAGCATAAGAATCCTGCCTGGTAGTTGAGATTTCTGGGTGGGGTGTAAGTGCGGGGCTTCTGTCAGCCCTGCCTTTGATTTGTTTACCTCCAGAGTTGGAAAGTGCATATTTGCGTGGGATGGGAAAAGTGTGGATCGTGCTTCAGATTTCATCCTGACTCTTTGAAATGACCAGTGTGTTGGTAATTATTTGCATTTCCATGGCGTTTGGCACAGAAATAGTCATGAGGTCGGTCTCTGCATCCTGAAGCCTATGATGCTTTTTGCAGAGAACCTCTGCTGATGCCCAGGTAACTTGCTATTTCCCATAGCTGGCACAGGAGCCTTGGAAGATAGGATTGTTTTCAGTATTATTTCACAATCCTTTCACCACTGTTTCAAGAACGGGAGCCCTTTTCAACCGTTAGTGGAAGAATCCTTCTTTGGAGATGAGATATTTTTCTGGGGTGGCAAGTGCAGGGCCTCTGTCAGTCCTGGGTTTGTTGGACTAGCGCCAGACATGAGAAGTGCGCCTTTGTGGGACAGGTGAATAGTGCGGATCCTGTTTCAGTCTAAAGACTGAAACAGGATCCGCACTTTTCACCGTTCCTTTCAGAATCATTTGATTCATCAGCTAGGAATGGCGATTGCTTCACCAGACCAATCGAAGGCTAGGCCAAAGTAACTCGATGTTTCCAAGAGGTGTGTGGCCCAACTATTGAAAGAACCGCTAAGTGGAGAACTATTTGGTATTTTTCCGAAGCACTTTTCACCGTAATTGTCATAAGGTTGGTCTCTGCATCTTTAAGCATACCAGAGTCTTCACAGACGAAACAGGCTGAGGCCCAGTAATCTTGGCATTTCCAATAGTTGGTCCTAGAGACTACCAAGAAAGTGTTCTTATAAGCATTATTCCTTTGTGGTTTCAGCACTATTTTCAGAACCTGAGCAGGGTTCTCGCATTAGCATAAGAATCCTGCCTGGTAGTTGAGGTTTCTGGGTGGGGTGTAAGCATGGGGCTTCTGTCAGCCCTGCCTTTGATTTGTTTACCTCCAGAGTTGGAAAGTGCATGTTTGCGTGAGATGGGAAAAGTGTGGATTGTGCTTCAGATTTCAACCTGACACTTTGAAATGACCAGTGTGTTGGTAATTATTTGCCATTTCCATGGCGTTTGGCACCGTAATAGTCATGAGGTCGGTCTCTGCATCCTGAAGCCTATGATGCTTTTTGCAGAGAAACCTCTGCTGAGGCCCAGGTAACTTGCTATTTCCCATAGCTGGCACAGGAGCCTTGGAAGATACAATTGTTTTCAGCATTATTTCACCATCCTTTCACCACTGTTTCAAGAACGGGAGCCCTTTTCAACCGTTAGTGGAAGAATCCTTCTTTGGAGATGAGATATTTTTCTGGGGTGGCAAGTGCAGGGCCTCTGTCAGTCCTGGGTTTGTTGCACTAGCGCCAGACATGAGAAGTGCGCCTTTGTGGGACAGGTGAATAGTGCGGATCCTGTTTCAGTCTAAAGACTGAATCAGGATCCGCACTTTTCACCGTTCCTTTCAGAATCATTTGATTCATCAGCTAGGAATGGCGATTGCTTCACCAGACCAATCGAAGGCTAGGCCAAAGTAACTCGATGTTTCCAAGAGGTGTGTGGCCCAACTTTTGAAAGAACCGCTAAGTGGAGAACTATTTGGTATTATTCCGAAGCACTTTTCACCGTAATTGTCATAAGGTTGGTCTCTGCATCCTTAAGAATACCAGAGTCTTCACAGATGAAACAGGCTGAGGCCCAGTAATCTTGGCATTTCCAATAGTTGGTCCTAGAGACTACCAAGAAAGTGTTCTTTTAAGTATTATTCCGTTGTGGTTTCAGCATTATTTTCAGAACCCGAGCAGGGTTCTGGCATTAGCATAAGAATCCTGCCTGGTAGTTGAGATTTCTGGGTGGGGTGTACGTGGAGGACTTCTGTCAGCCCTGCCTTTGATTTGTTTACCTCCAGAGTTGGAAAGTGCATATTTGCGTGAGATGGGAAAAGTGTGGATCGTGCTTGAGATTTCATCCTGACACTTTGAAATGACCAGTGTGTTGGTAATTATTTGCATTTCCATGGCGTTTGGCACAGAAATAGTCATGAGGTCGGTCTCTGCATCCTGAAGCCTATGATGCTTTTTGCAGAGAAACCTCTGCTGAGGCCCAGGTAACTTGCTATTTCCCATAGCTGGCACAGGAGCCTTGGAAGATAGGATTGTTTTCAGCATTATTTCACCATCCTTTCACCACTGTTTCAAGAACGGGAGCCCTTTTCAACCGTTAGTGGAAGAATCCTTCTTTGGAGATGAGATATTTTTCTGGGGTGGCAAGTGCAGGGCCTCTGTCAGTCCTGGGTTTGTTGGACTAGCGCCAGACATGAGAAGTGCGCCTTTGTGGGACAGGTGAATAGTGCGGATCCTGTTTCAGTCTAAAGACTGAAACAGGATCCGCACTTTTCACCGTTCCTTTCAGAATCATTTGATTCATCAGCTAGGAATGGCGATTGCTTCACCAGACCAATCAAAGGCTAGGCCAAACTAACTCGATGTTTCCAAGAGGTGTGTGGCCCAACTATTGAAAGAACCGCTAAGTGGAGAACTATTTTGTATTTTTCCGAAGCACTTTTCACCGTAATTGTCATAAGGTTGGTCTCTGCATCCTTAAGCATACCAGAGTCTTCACAGACGAAACAGGCTGAGGCCCAGTAATCTTGGCATTTCCAATAGTTGGTCCTAGAGACTACCAAGAAAGTGTTCTTATAAGCATTATTCCTTTGTGGTTTCAGCATTATTTTCAGAACCTGAGCAGGGTTCTCGCATTAGCATAAGAATCCTGCCTGGTAGTTGAGGTTTATGGGTGGGGTGTAAGTGCGGGGCTTCTGTCAGCCCTGCCTTTGATTTGTTTACCTCCAGAGTTGGAAAGTGCATGTTTGCGTGAGATGGGAAAAGTGTGGATTGTGCTTCAGATTTCATCCTGACACTTTGAAATGACCATTGTGTTGGTAGTTATTTGCCATTTCCATGGCGTTTGGCACAGAAATAGTCATGAGGTCGGTCTCTGCATCCTGAATCCTATGATGCTTTTTGCAGAGAAACCTCTGCTGAGGCCCAGGTAACTTGCTATTTCCCATAGCTGGCACAGGAGCCTTGGAAGATAGGATTGTTTTCAGTATTATTTCACCATCCTTTCACCACTGTTTCAAGAACGGGAGCCCTTTTCAAAGGTTAGTGGAAGAATCCTTCTTTGGAGATGAGATATTTTTCTGGGGTGGCAAGTGCAGGGCCTCTGTCAGTCCTGGGTTTGTTGGACTAGCGCCAGACATGAGAAGTGCGCCTTTGTGGGACAGGTGAATAGTGCGGATCCTGTTTCAGTCTAAAGACTGAAACAGGATCCGCACTTTTCACCGTTCCTTTCAGAATCATTTGATTCATCAGCTAGGAATTGCGATTGCTTCACCAGAACAATCGAAGGCTAGGCCAAAGTAACTCGATGTTTCCAAGAGGTGTGTGGCCCAACTTTTGAAAGAACCGCTAAGTGGAGAACTATTTGGTGTTTTTCCGAAGCACTTTTCACCGTAATTGTCATAAGGTTGGTCTCTGCATCCTTAAGCATACCAGAGTCTTCACAGACGAAACAGGCTGAGGCCCAGTAATCTTGGCATTTCCAATAGTTGGTCCTAGAGACTACCAAGAAAGTGTCCTTATAAGCATTATTCCTTTGTGGTTTCAGCATTATTTTCAGTACTGGAGCAGGGTTCTGGCATTAGCATAAGAATCCTGCCTGGTAGTTGAGATTTCTGGGTGGGGTGTAAGTGTGGGGCTTCTGTCAGCCCTGCCTTTGTTTTGTTTACCTCCGGAGTTGGAAAGTGCATATTTGCGTGAGATGGGAAAAGTGTGGATCGTGCTTCAGATTTCATCCTGACACTTTGAAATGACCAGTGTGTTGGTAATTATTTGCCATTTCCATGGCGTTTGGCACCGTAATAGTCATGAGGTCGGTCTCTGCATCCTGAAGCCTATGATGCTTTTTGCAGAGAAACCTCTGCTGAGGCCCAGGTAACTTGCTATTTCCCATAGCTGGCACAGGAGCCTTGGAAGATAGGATTGTTTTCAGCATTATTTCACCATCCTTTCACCACTGTTTCAAGAACGGGAGCCCTTTTCAACCGTTAGTGGAAGAATCCTTCTTTGGAGATGAGATATTTTTCTGGGGTGGCAAGTGCAGGGCCTCTGTCAGTCCTGGGTTTGTTGGACTAGCGCCAGACATGAGAGGTGCGCCTCTGTGGGACAGGTGAATAGTGCGGATCCTGTTTCAGTCTAAAGACTGAAACAGGATCCGCACTTTTTACCGTTCCTTTGAGAATCATTTGATTCATCAGCTAGGAATGGCGATTGCTTCACCAGAGCAATCGAAGGCTAGGCCAAAGTAACTCGATGTTTCCAAGAGGTGTGTGGCCCAACTATTGAAAGAACCGCTAAGTGGAGAACTATTTGGTATTTTTCCAAAGCACTTTTCACCGTAATTGTCATAAGGTTGGTCTCTGCATCCTTAAGCATACCAGAGTCTTCACAGACGAAACAGGCTGAGGCCCAGTAATCTTGGCATTTCCAATAGTTGGTCCTAGAGACTACCAAGAAAGTGTTCTTATAAGCATTATTCCTTTGTGGTTTCAGCATTATTTTCAGTACCCGAGCAGGGTTCTGGCATTAGCATAAGAATCCTCCCTGGTAGTTGAGATTTCTGGGTGGGGTGTATGTGCGGGGCTTCTGTCAGCCCTGCCTTTGATTTGTTTACCTCCAGAGTTGGAGAGTGCATATTTGCGTGAGATGGGAAAAGTGTGGATCGTGCTTCAGATTTCATCCTGACACTTTGAAATGACCAGTGTGTTGGTAATTATTTGCATTTCCATGGCGTTTGGCACAGAAATAGTCATGAGGTCGGTCTCTGCATCCTGAAGCCTATGATGCTTTTTGCAGAGAAACCTCTGCTGAGGCCCAGGTAACTTGCTATTTCCCATAGCTGGCACAGGAGCCTTGGAAGATAGGATTGTTTTCAGCATTATTTCACCATCCTTTCACCACTGTTTCAAGAACGGGAGCCCTTTTCAACCGTTAGTGGAAGAATCCTTCTTTGGAGATGAGATATTTTTCTGGGGTGGCAAGTGCAGGGCCTCTGTCAGTCCTGGGTTTGTTGGACTAGCGCCAGACATGAGAAGTGCGCCTTTGTGGGACAGGTGAATAGTGCGGATCCTGTTTCAGTCTAAAGACTGAAACAGGATCCGCACTTTTCACCGTTCCTTTCACAATCATTTGATTCATCAGCTAGGAATGGCGATTGCTTCACCAGACCAATCGAAGGCTAGGCCAAAGTAACTCGATGTTTCCAAGAGGTGTGTGGCCGAACTTTTGAAAGAACCGCTAAGTGGAGAACTATTTGGTATTTTTCCGAAGCACTTTTCACCGTAATTGTCATAAGGTTGGTCTCTGCATCCTTAAGCATACCAGAGTCTTCACAGACGAAACAGGCTGAAGCCCAGTAATCTTGGCATTTCCAATAGTTGGTCCTAGAGACTACCAAGAAAGTGTTCTTTTAAGTATTATTCCGTTGTGGTATCAGCATTATTTTCAGAACCCGAGCAGGGTTCTCGCATTAGCATAAGAATCCTGCCTGGTAGTTGAGATTTCTGGGTGGGGTGTAAGTGCGGGGCTTCTGTCAGCCCTGCCTTTGATTTGTTTACCTCCAGAGTTGGAAAGTGCATATTTGCGTGAGATGGGAAAAGTGTGGATCGTGCTTCAGATTTCATCCTGACACTTTGAAATGACCAGTGTGTTGGTAATTATTTGCATTTCCATGGCGTTTGGCACAGAAATAGTCATGAGGTCGGTCTCTGCATCCTGAAGCCTATGATGCTTTTTGCAGAGAAACCTCCGCTGAAGCCCAGGTAACTTGCTATTTCCCATAGCTGGCACAGGAGCCTTGGAAGATAGGATTGTTTTCAGTATTACTTCACAATCCTATCACCACTGTTTCAAGAACGGGAGCCCTTTTCAACCGTTAGTGGAAGAATCCTTCTTTGGAGATGAGATATTTTTCTGGGGTGGCAAGTGCAGGGCCTCTGTCAGTCCTGGGTTTGTTGGACTAGCGCCAGACATGAGAAGTGCGCCTTTGTGGGACAGGTGAATAGTGCGGATCCTGTTTCAGTCTAAAGACTGAAACAGGATCCGCACTTTTCACCGTTCCTTTCACAATCATTTGATTCATCAGCTAGGAATGGCGATTGCTTCACCAGACCAATCGAAGGCTAGGCCAAAGTAACTCGATGTTTCCAAGAGGTGTGTGGCCCAACTATTGAAAGAACCGCTAAGTGGAGAACTATTTGGTATTTTTCCGAAGCACTTTTCACCGTAATTGTCATAAGGTTGGTCTCTGCATCCTTAAGCATACCAGAGTCTTCACAGACGAAACAGGCTGAGGCCCAGTAATCTTGGCATTTCCAATAGTTGGTCCTAGAGACTACCAAGAAAGTGTTCTTTTAAGTATTATTCCATTGTGGTTTCAGCATTATTTTCAGAACCCGAGCCTGGTTCTGGCATTAGCATAAGAATCCTGCCTGGTAGTTGAGATTTCTGGGTGGGGTGTACGTGGAGGACTTCTGTCAGCCCTGCCTTTGATTTGTTTACCTCCAGAGTTGGAAAGTGCATATTTGCGTGAGATGGGAAAAGTGTGGATCGTGCTTCAGATTTCATCCTGACACTTTGAAATGACCAGTGTGCTGGTAATTATTTGCCATTTCCATGGCGTTTGGCACCCTAATAGTCATGAGGTCGGTCTCTGCATCCTGAAGCCTATGATGCTTTTTGCAGAGAAACCTTTGCTGAGGCCCAGGTAACTTGCTATTTCCCATAGCTGGCACAGGAGCCTTGGAAGATAGGATTGTTTTCAGCATTATTTCACCATCCTTTCACCACTGTTTCAAGAACGGGAGCCCTTTTCAACCGTTACTGGAAGAATCCTTCTTTGGAGATGAGATATTTTTCTGGGGTGGCAAGTGCAGGGCCTCTGTCAGTCCTGGGTTTGTTAGACTAGCGCCAGACATGAGAAGTGCGCCTTTGTGGGACAGGTGAATAGTGCGGATCCTGTTTCAGTCTAAAGACTGAAACAGGATCTGCACTTTTCACCGTTCCTTTCAGAATCATTTGATTCATCAGCTAGGAATGGCGATTGCTTCACCAGACCAATCGAAGGCTAGGCCAAAGTAACTCGATGTTTCCAAGAGGTGTGTGGCCCAACTTTTGAAAGAACCGCTAAGTGGAGAACTATTTGGTATTTTTCCGAAGCACTTTTCACCGTAATTGTCAGAAGTTGGTCTCTGCATCCTTAAGCATACCAGAGTCTTCACAGATGAAACAGGCTGAGGCCCAGTAATCTTGGCATTTCCAATAGTTGGTCCTAGAGACTACCAAGAAAGTGTTCTTTTAAGTATTATTCCGTTGTGGTTTCAGCATTATTTTCAGAACCCGAGCAGGGTTCTCGCATTAGCATAAGAATCCTGCCTGGTAGTTGAGATTTCTGGGTGGGGTGTACATGGAGGACTTCTGTCAGCCCTGCCTTTGATTTGTTTACCTCCAGAGTTGGAAAGTGCATATTTGCGTGGGATGGGAAAAGTGTGGATCGTGCTTCAGATTTCATCCTGACTCTTTGAAATGACCAGTGTGTTGGTAATTATTTGCATTTCCATGGCGTTTGGCACAGAAATAGTCATGAGGTCGGTCTCTGCATCCTGAAGCCTATGATGCTTTTTGCAGAGAACCTCTGCTGATGCCCAGGTAACTTGCTATTTCCCATAGCTGGCACAGGAGCCTTGGAAGATAGGATTGTTTTCAGTATTATTTCACCATCCTTTCACCACTGTTTCCAGAACGGGAGCCCTTTTCAACCGTTAGTGGAAGAATCCTTCTTTGGAGATGAGATATTTTTGTGGGGTGGCAAGTGCAGGGCCTCTGTCAGTCCTGGGTTTGTTGGACTAGCGCCAGACATGAGAAGTGCGCCTTTGTGGGACAGGTGAATAGTGCGGATCCTGTTTCAGTCTAAAGACTGAAACAGGATCCGCACTTTTCACCGTTCCTTTCAGAATCATTTGATTCATCAGCTAGGAATGGCGATTGCTTCACCAGACCAATCGAAGGCTAGGCCAAAGTAACTCGATGTTTCCAAGAGGTGTGTGGCCCAACTATTGAAAGAACCGCTAAGTGGAGAACTATTTGGTATTTTTCCGAAGCACTTTTCACCGTAATTGTCATAAGGTTGGTCTCTGCATCTTTAAGCATACCAGAGTCTTCACAGACGAAACAGGCTGAGGCCCAGTAATCTTGGCATTTCCAATAGTTGGTCCTAGAGACTACCAAGAAAGTGTTCTTATAAGCATTATTCCTTTGTGGTTTCAGCACTATTTTCAGAACCTGAGCAGGGTTCTCGCATTAGCATAAGAATCCTGCCTGGTAGTTGAGGTTTCTGGGTGGGGTGTAAGCATGGGGCTTCTGTCAGCCCTGCCTTTGATTTGTTTACCTCCAGAGTTGGAAAGTGCATGTTTGCGTGAGATGGGAAAAGTGTGGATTGTGCTTCAGATTTCAACCTGACACTTTGAAATGACCAGTGTGTTGGTAATTATTTGCCATTTCCATGGCGTTTGGCACCGTAATAGTCATGAGGTCGGTCTCTGCATCCTGAAGCCTATGATGCTTTTTGCAGAGAAACCTCTGCTGAGGCCCAGGTAACTTGCTATTTCCCATAGCTGGCACAGGAGCCTTGGAAGATAGGATTGTTTTCAGCATTATTTCACCATCCTTTCACCACTGTTTCAAGAACGGGAGCCCTTTTCAACCGTTAGTGGAAGAATCCTTCTTTGGAGATGAGATATTTTTCTGGGGTGGCAAGTGCAGGGCCTCTGTCAGTCCTGGGTTTGTTGGACTAGCGCCAGACATGAGAAGTGCGCCTTTGTGGGACAGGTGAATAGTGCGGATCCTGTTTCAGTCTAAAGACTGAAACAGGATCCGCACTTTTCACCGTTCCTTTCAGAATGATTTGATTCATCAGCTAGGAATGGCGATTGCTTCACCAGACCAATCGAAGGCTAGGCCAAAGTAACTCGATGTTTCCAAGAGGTGTGTGGCCCAACTATTGAAAGAACCGCTAAGTGGAGAACTATTTGGTGTTTTTCCGAAGCACTTTTCACCGTAATTGTCATAAGGTTGGTCTCTGCATCCTTAAGCATACCAGAGTCTTCACAGACGAAACAGGCTGAGGCCCAGTAATCTTGGCATTTCCAATAGTTGGTCCTAGAGACTACCAAGAAAGTGTTGTTTTAAGTATTATTCCGTTGTGGTTTCAGCATTATTTTCAGAACCCGAGCAGGGTTCTCGCATTAGCATAAGAATCCTGCCTGGTAGTTGAGATTTCTGGGTGGGGTGTACGTGGAGGACTTCTGTCAGCCCTGCCTTTGATTTGTTTACCTCCAGAGTTGGAAAGTGCATATTTGCGTGAGATGGGAAAAGTGTGGATCGTGCTTGAGATTTCATCCTGACACTTTGAAATAACCAGTGTGTTGGTAATTATTTGCATTTCCATGGCGTTTGGCACAGAAATAGTCATGAGGTCGGTCTCTGCATCCTGAAGCCTATGATGCTTTTTGCAGAGAAACCTCTGCTGAGGCCCAGGTAACTTGCTATTTCCCATAGCTGGCAAAGGAGCCTTGGAAGATAGGATTGTTTTCAGTATTATTTCACCATCCTTTCACCACTGTTTCAAGAACGGGAGCCCTTTTCAACCGTTAGTGGAAGAATCCTTCTTTGGAGATGAGGTATTTTTCTGGGGTGGCAAGTGCAGGGCCTCTGTCAGTCCTGGGTTGGTTGGACGAGCGCCAGACATGAGAAGTGCGCCTTTGTGGGACAGGTGAATATTGCGGATCCTGTTTCAGTCTAAAGACTGAAACAGGATCCGCACTTTTCACCGTTCCTTTCAGAATCATTTGATTCATCAGCTAGGAATGGCGATTGCTTCACCAGACCAATCGAAGGCTAGGCCAAAGTAACTCGATGTTTCCAAGAGGTGTGTGGCCCAACTATTGAAAGAACCGCTAAGTGGAGAACTATTTGGTGTTTTTCCCAAGCACTTTTCACCGTAATTGTCATAAGGTTGGTCTCTGCATCCTTAAGCATACCAGAGTCTTCACAGACGAAACAGGCTGAGGCCCAGTAATCTTGGCATTTCCAATAGTTGGTCCTAGAGACTACCAAGAAAGTGTTCTTTTAAGTGTTATTCCGTTGTGGTTTCAGCATTATTTTCAGAACCCGAGCAGGGTTCTCGCATTAGCATAAGAATCCTGCCTGGTAGTTGAGATTTCTGGGTGGGGTGTAAGTGCGGGGCTTCTGTCAGCCCTGCCTTTGATTTGTTTACCTCCAGAGTTGGAAAGTGCATATTTGCGTGAGATGGGAAAAGTGTGGATCGTGCTTCAGATTTCATCCTGACACTTTGAAATGACCAGTGTGTTGGTAATTATTTGCATTTCCATGGCGTTTGGCACAGAAATAGTCATGAGGTCGGTCTCTGCATCCTGAAGCCTATGATGCTTTTTGCAGAGAAACCTCTGCTGAGGCCCAGGTAACTTGCTATTTCCCATAGCTGGCACAGGAGCCTTGGAAGATAGGATTGTTTTCAGTATTATTTCACCATCCTTTCACCACTGTTTCAAGAACGGGAGCCCTTTTCAACCGTTAGTGGAAGAATCCTTCTTTGGAGATGAGATATTTTTCTGGGGTGGCAAGTGCAGGGCCTCTGTCAGTCCTGGGTTTGTTGGACTAGCGCCAGACATGAGAAGTGCGCCTTTGTGGGACAGGTGAATAGTGCGGATCCTGTTTCAGTCTAAAGACTGAAACAGGTTCCACACTTTACACCGTTTCTTTCAGAATCATTTGATTCATCAGCTAGGAATGGCGATTGCTTCACCAGACCAATCGAAGGCTAGGCCAAAGTAACTCGATGTTCCCAAGAGCTGTGTGGCCCAACTATTGAAAGAACCGCTAAGTGGAGAACTATTTGGTGTTTTTCCGAAGCACTTTTCACCGTAATTGTCATAAGGTTGGTCTCTGCATCCTTAAGCATACCAGAGTCTTCACAGACGAAACAGGCTGAGGCCCAGTAATCTTGGCATTTCCAATAGTTGGTCCTAGAGACTACCAAGAAAGTGTTCTTTTAAGTATTATTCCGTTGTGGTTTCAGCATTATTTTCAGAACCCCAGCAGGGTTCTCGCATTAGCATAAGAATCCTGCCTGGTAGTTGAGATTTCTGGGTGGGGTGTAGGTGGAGGACTTCTGTCAGCCCTGCCTTTGATTTGTTTACCTCCAGAGTTGGAAAGTGCATATTTGCATGAGATGGGAAAAGTGTGGATCGTGCTTGAGATTTCATCCTGACACTTTGAAATGACCAGTGTGTTGGTAATTATTTGCATTTCCATGGCGTTTGGCACAGAAATAGTCATGAGGTCGGTCTCTGCATCCTGAAGCCTATGATGCTTTCTGCAGAGAAACCTCTGCTGAGGCCCAGGTAACTTGCTATTTCCCATAGCTGGCACAGGAGCCTTGGAAGATAGGATTGTTTTCAGTATTATTTCACCATCCTTTCACCACTGTTTCAAGAACGGGAGCCCTTTTCAACCGTTAGTGGAAGAATCCTTCTTTGGAGATGAGATATTTTTCTGGGGTGGCAAGTGCAGGGCCTCTGTCAGTCCTGGGTTTGTTGGACTAGCGCCAGACATGAGAAGTGCGCCTTTGTGGGACAGGTGAATAGTGCGGATCCTGTTTCAGTCTAAAGACTGAAACAGGATCCGCACTTTTCACCGTTCCTTTCACAATCATTTGATTCATCAGCTAGGAATGGCGATTGCTTCACCAGACCAATCGAAGGCTAGGCCAAAGTAACTCGATGTTTCCAAGAGGTGTGTGGCCCAACTTTTGAAAGAACCGCTAAGTGGAGAACTATTTGGTATTTTTCCGAAGCACTTTTCACCGTAATTGTCAGAAGGTTGGTCTCTGCATCCTTAAGCATACCACAGTCTTCACAGACGAAACAGGCTGAGGCCCAGTAATCTTGGCATTTCCAATAGTTGGTCCTAGAGACTACCAAGAAAGTGTTCTTTTAAGTATTATTCTGTTGTGGTTTCAGCATTATTTTCAGAACCCGAGCAGGGTTCTCGCATTAGCATAAGAATCCTGCCTGGTAGTTGAGATTTCTGGGTGGGGTGTAAGTGCGGGGCTTCTGTCAGCCCTGCCTTTGATTTGTTTACCTCCAGAGTTGGAAAGTGCATATTTGCGTGGGATGGGAAAAGTGTGGATCGTGCTTCAGATTTCATCCTGACACTTTGAAATGACCAGTGTGTTGGTAATTATTTGCATTTCCATGGCGTTTGGCACAGAAATAGTCATGAGGTCGGTCTCTGCATCCTGAAGCCTATGATGCTTTTTGCAGAGAAACCTCTGCTGAGGCCCAGGTAACTTGCTATTTCCCATAGCTGGCACAGGAGCCTTGGAAGATAGGATTGTTTTCAGTATTATTTCACAATCCTTTCACCACTGTTTCAAGAACGGGAGCCCTTTTCAACCGTTAGTGGAAGAATCCTTCTTTGGAGATGAGATATTTTTCTGGGGTGGCAAGTGCAGGGCCTCTGTCAGTCCTGGGTTTGTTGGACTAGCGCCAGACATGAGAAGTGCGCCTTTGTGGGACAGGTGAATAGTGCGGATCCTGTTTCAGTCTAAAGACTGAAACAGGATCCGCACTTTTCACCGTTCCTTTCACAATCATTTGATTCATCAGCTAGGAATGGCGATTGCTTCACCAGACCAATCGAAGGCTAGGCCAAAGTAACTCGATGTTTCCAAGAGGTGTGTGGCCCAACTATTGAAACAACCGCTAAGTGGAGAACTATTTGGTATTTTTCCGAAGCACTTTTCACCGTAATTGTCATAAGGTTGGTCTCTGCATCCTTAAGCATACCAGAGTCTTCACAGACGAAACAGGCTGAGGCCCAGTAATCTTGGCATTTCCAATAGTTGGTCCTAGAGACTACCAAGAAAGTGTTCTTATAAGCATTATTCCTTTGTGGTTTCAGCATTATTTTCAGAACCCGAGCAGGGTTCTCGCATTAGCATAAGAATCCTGCCTGGTACTTGAGATTTCTGGGTGGGGTGTACGTGGAGGACTTCTGTCAGCCCTGCCTTTGATTTGTTTACCTCCAGAGTTGGAAAGTGCATATTTGCGTGAGATGGGAAAAGTGTGGATCGTGCTTGAGATTTCATCCTGACACTTTGAAATGACCAGTGTGTTGGTAATTATTTGCATTTCCATGGCGTTTGGCACAGAAATAGTCATGAGGTCGGTCTCTGCATCCTGAAGCCTATGATGCTTTTTGCAGAGAAACCTCTGCTGAGGCCCAGGTAACTTGCTATTTCCCATAGCTGGCACAGGAGCCTTGGAAGATAGGATTGTCTTCAGTATTATTTCACCATCCTTTCACCACTGTTTCAAGAACGGGAGCCCTTTTCAAACGTTAGTGGAAGAATCCTTCTTTGGAGATGAGATATTTTTCTGGGGTGGCAAGTGCAGGGCCTCTGTCAGTCCTGGGTTTGTTGGACTAGCGCCAGACATGAGAAGTGCGCCTTTGTGGGACAGGTGAATAGTGCGGATCCTGTTTCAGTCTAAAGACTGAAACAGGATCCGCACTTTTCACCGTTCCTTTCAGAATCATTTGATTCATCAGCTAGGAATGGCGATTGCTTCACCAGACCAATCGAAGGCTAGGCCAAAGTAACTCGATGTTTCCAAGAGGTGTGTGGCCCAACTATTGAAAGAACCGCTAAGTGGAGAACTATTTGGTATTTTTCCGAAGCACTTTTCACCGTAATTGTCATAAGGTTGATCTCTGCATCCTTAAGCATACCAGAGTCTTCACAGACGAAACAGGCTGAGGCCCAGTAATCTTGGCATTTCCAATAGTTGGTCCTAGAGACTACCAAGAAAGTGTTCTTATAAGCATTATTCCTTTGTGGTTTCAGCATTATTTTCAGAACCCGAGCAGGGTTCTCGCATTAGCATAAGAATCCTGCCTGGTACTTGAGATTTCTGGGTGGGGTGTACGTGGAGGACTTCTGTCAGCCCTGCCTTTGATTTGTTTACCTCCAGAGTTGGAAAGTGCATATTTGCGTGAGATGGGAAAAGTGTGGATCGTGCTTGAGATTTCATCCTGACACTTTGAAATGACCAGTGTGTTGGTAATTATTTGCATTTCCATGGCGTTTGGCACAGAAATAGTCATGAGGTCGGTCTCTGCATCCTGAAGCCTATGATGCTTTTTGCAGAGAAACCTCTGCTGAGGCCCAGGTAACTTGCTATTTCCCATAGCTGGCACAGGAGCCTTGGAAGATAGGATTGTTTTCAGTATTATTTCACCATCCTTTCACCACTGTTTCAAGAACGGGAGCCCTTTTCAAACGTTAGTGGAAGAATCCTTCTTTGGAGATGAGATATTTTTCTGGGGTGGCAAGTGCAGGGCCTCTGTCAGTCCTGGGTTTTTTGGACTAGCGCCAGACATGAGAAGTGCGCCTTTGTGGGACAGGTGAATAGTGCGGATCCTGTTTCAGTCTAAAGACTGAAACAGGATCCGCACTTTTCACCGTTCCTTTCAGAATCATTTGATTCATCAGCTAGGAATGGCGATTGCTTCACCAGACCAATCGAAGGCTAGGCCAAAGTAACTCGATGTTTCCAAGAGGTGTGTGGCCCAACTTTTGAAAGAACCGCTAAGTGGAGAACTATTTGGTATTTTTCCGAAGCACTTTTCACCGTAATTGTCAGAAGGTTGGTCTCTGCATCCTTAAGCATACCACAGTCTTCACAGACGAAACAGGCTGAGGCCCAGTAATCTTGGCATTTCCAATAGTTGGTCCTAGAGACTACCAAGACAGTGTTCTTTTAAGTATTATTCTGTTGTGGTTTCAGCACTATTTTCAGAACCTGAGCAGGGTTCTCGCATTAGCATAAGAATCCTGCCTGGTAGTTGAGGTTTCTGGGTGGGGTGTAAGCATGGGGCTTCTGTCAGCCCTGCCTTTGATTTGTTTACCTCCAGAGTTGGAAAGTGCATGTTTGCGTGAGATGGGAAAAGTGTGGATTGTGCTTCAGATTTCAACCTGACACTTTGAAATGACCAGTGTGTTGGTAATTATTTGCCATTTCCATGGCGTTTGGCACAGAAATAGTCATGAGGTCGGTCTCTGCATCCTGAAGCCTATGATGCTTTTTGCAGAGAAACCTCTGCTGAGGCCCAGGTAACTTGCTATTTCCCATAGCTGGCACAGGAGCCTTGGAAGATAGGATTGTTTTCAGTATTATTTCACCATCCTTTCACCACTGTTTCAAGAACGGGAGCCCTTTTCAACCGTTAGTGGAAGAATCCTTCTTTGGAGATGAGATATTTTTCTGGGGTGGCAAGTGCAGGGCCTCTGTCAGTCCTGGGTTTGTTGGACTAGCGCCAGACATGAGAAGTGCGCCTTTGTGGGACAGGTGAATAGTGCGGATCCTGTTTCAGTCTAAATACTGAAACAGGATCCGCACTTTTCACCGTTCCTTTCAGAATCATTTGATTCATCAGCTAGGAATGGCGATTGCTTCACCAGACCAATCGAAGGCTAGGCCAAAGTAACTCGATGTTTCCAAGAGGTGTGTGGCCCAACTATTGAAAGAACCGCTAAGTGGAGAACTATTTGGTGTTTTTTCCGAAGCACTTTTCACCGTAATTGTCATAAGGTTGGTCTCTGCATCCTTAAGCATACCAGAGTCTTCACAGACGAAACAGGCTGAGGCCCAGTAATCTTGGCATTTCCAATAGTTGGTCCTAGAGACTACCAAGAAAGTGTTCTTTTAAGTATTATTCTGTTGTGGTTTCAGCATTATTTTCAGAACCCGAGCAGGGTTCTCGCATTAGCATAAGAATCCTGCCTGGTAGTTGAGATTTCTGGGTGGGGTGTAAGTGCAGGGCTTCTGTCAGCCCTGCCTTTGTTTTGTTTACCTCCAGAGTTGGAAAGTGCATATTTGCGTGAGATGGGAAAAGTGTGGATCGTGCTTGAGATTTCATCCTGACACTTTGAAATGACCAGTGTGTTGGTAATTATTTGCATTTCCATGGCGTTTGGCACAGAAATAGTCATGAGGTCGGTCTCTGCATCCTGAAGCCTATGATGCTTTTTGCAGAGAAACCTCTGCTGAGGCCCAGGTAACTTGCTATTTCCCATAGCTGGCACAGGAGCCTTGGAAGATAGGATTGTTTTCAGTATTATTTCACAATCCTTTCACCACTGTTTCAAGAACGGGAGCGCTTTTCAACCGTTAGTGGAAGAATCCTTCTTTGGAGATGAGATATTTTTCTGGGGTGGCAAGTACAGGGCCTCTGTCAGTCCTGGGTTTGTTGGACTAGCGCCAGACATGAGAAGTGCGCCTTTGTGGGACAGGTGAATAGTGCGGATCCTGTTTCAGTCTAAAGACTGAAACAGGTTCCGCACTTTACACCGTTTCTTTCAGAATCATTTGATTCATCAGCTAGGAATGGCGATTGCTTCACCAGACCAATCGAAGGCTAGGCCAAAGTAACTCGATGTTCCCAAGAGCTGTGTGGCCCAACTATTGAAAGAACCGCTAAGTGGAGAACTATTTGGTGTTTTTCCGAAGCACTTTTCACCGTAATTGTCATAAGGTTGGTCTCTGCATCCTTAAGCATACCAGAGTCTTCACAGACGAAACAGGCTGAGGCCCAGTAATCTTGGCATTTCCAATAGTTGGTCCTAGAGACTACCAAGAAAGTGTTCTTTTAAGTATTATTCCGTTGTGGTTTCAGCATTATTTTCAGAACCCCAGCAGGGTTCTCGCATTAGCATAAGAATCCTGCCTGGTAGTTGAGATTTCTGGGTGGGGTGTACGTGGAGGACTTCTGTCAGCCCTGCCTTTGATTTGTTTACCTCCAGAGTTGGAAAGTGCATATTTGCATGAGATGGGAAAAGTGTGGATCGTGCTTCAGATTTCATCCTGACACTTTGAAATGACCAGTGTGTTGGTAATTATTTGCATTTCCATGGCGTTTGGCACAGAAATAGTCATGAGGTCGGTCTCTGCATCCTGAAGCCTATGATGCTTTCTGCAGAGAAACCTCTGCTGAGGCCCAGGTAACTTGCTATTTCCCATAGCTGGCACAGGAGCCTTGGAAGATAGGATTGTTTTCAGTATTATTTCACCATCCTTTCACCACTGTTTCAAGAACGGGAGCCCTTTTCAACCGTTAGTGGAAGAATCCTTCTTTGGAGATGAGATATTTTTCTGGGGTGGCAAGTGCAGGGCCTCTGTCAGTCCTGGGTTTGTTGGACTAGCGCCAGACATGAGAAGTGCGCCTTTGTGGGACAGGTGAATAGTGCGGATCCTGTTTCAGTCTAAAGACTGAAACAGGATCCGCACTTTTCACCGTTCCTTTCACAATCATTTGATTCATCAGCTAGGAATGGCGATTGCTTCACCAGACCAATCGAAGGCTAGGCCAAAGTAACTCGATGTTTCCAAGAGGTGTGTGGCCCAACTTTTGAAAGAACCGCTAAGTGGAGAACTATTTGGTATTTTTCCGAAGCACTTTTCACCGTAATTGTCAGAAGGTTGGTCTCTGCATCCTTAAGCATACCACAGTCTTCACAGACGAAACAGGCTGAGGCCCAGTAATCTTGGCATTTCCAATAGTTGGTCCTAGAGACTACCAAGAAAGTGTTCTTTTAAGTATTATTCTGTTGTGGTTTCAGCATTATTTTCAGAACCCGAGCAGGGTTCTCGCATTAGCATAACAATCCTGCCTGGTAGTTGAGATTTCTGGGTGGGGTGTAAGTGCGGGGCTTCTGTCAGCCCTGCCTTTGATTTGTTTACCTCCAGAGTTGGAAAGTGCATATTTGCGTGGGATGGGAAAAGTGTGGATCGTGCTTCAGATTTCATCCTGACACTTTGAAATGACCAGTGTGTTGGTAATTATTTGCATTTCCATGGCGTTTGGCACAGAAATAGTCATGAGGTCGGTCTCTGCATCCTGAAGCCTATGATGCTTTTTGCAGAGAAACCTCTGCTGAGGCCCAGGTAACTTGCTATTTCCCATAGCTGGCACAGGAGCCTTGGAAGATAGGATTGTTTTCAGTATTATTTCACAATCCTTTCACCACTGTTTCAAGAACGGGAGCCCTTTTCAACCGTTAGTGGAAGAATCCTTCTTTGGAGATGAGATATTTTTCTGGGGTGGCAAGTGCAGGGCCTCTGTCAGTCCTGGGTTTGTTGGACTAGCGCCAGACATGAGAAGTGCGCCTTTGTGGGACAGGTGAATAGTGCGGATCCTGTTTCAGTCTAAAGACTGAAACAGGATCCGCACTTTTCACCGTTCCTTTCACAATCATTTGATTCATCAGCTAGGAATGGCGATTGCTTCACCAGACCAATCGAAGGCTAGGCCAAAGTAACTCGATGTTTCCAAGAGGTGTGTGGCCCAACTATTGAAAGAACCGCTAAGTGGAGAACTATTTGGTATTTTTCCGAAGCACTTTTCACCGTAATTGTCATAAGGTTGGTCTCTGCATCCTTAAGCATACCAGAGTCTTCACAGACGAAACAGGCTGAGGCCCAGTAATCTTGGCATTTCCAATAGTTGGTCCTAGAGACTACCAAGAAAGTGTTCTTATAAGCATTATTCCTTTGTGGTTTCAGCATTATTTTCAGAACCCGAGCAGGGTTCTCGCATTAGCATAAGAATCCTGCCTGGTACTTGAGATTTCTGGGTGGGGTGTACGTGGAGGACTTCTGTCAGCCCTGCCTTTGATTTGTTTACCTCCAGAGTTGGAAAGTGCATATTTGCGTGAGATGGGAAAAGTGTGGATCGTGCTTGAGATTTCATCCTGACACTTTGAAATGACCAGTGTGTTGGTAATTATTTGCATTTCCATGGCGTTTGGCACAGAAATAGTCATGAGGTCGGTCTCTGCATCCTGAAGCCTATGATGCTTTTTGCAGAGAAACCTCTGCTGAGGCCCAGGTAACTTGCTATTTCCCATAGCTGGCACAGGAGCCTTGGAAGATAGGATTGTTTTCAGTATTATTTCACCATCCTTTCACCACTGTTTCAAGAACGGGAGCCCTTTTCAAACGTTAGTGGAAGAATCCTTCTTTGGAGATGAGATATTTTTCTGGGGTGGCAAGTGCAGGGCCTCTGTCAGTCCTGGGTTTGTTGGACTAGCGCCAGACATGAGAAGTGCGCCTTTGTGGGACAGGTGAATAGTGCGGATCCTGTTTCAGTCTAAAGACTGAAACAGGATCCGCACTTTTCACCGTTCCTTTCAGAATCATTTGATTCATCAGCTAGGAATGGCGATTGCTTCACCAGACCAATCGAAGGCTAGGCCAAAGTAACTCGATGTTTCCAAGAGGTGTGTGGCCCAACTATTGAAAGAACCGCTAAGTGGAGAACTATTTGGTATTTTTCCGAAGCACTTTTCACCGTAATTGTCATAAGGTTGATCTCTGCATCCTTAAGCATACCAGAGTCTTCACAGACGAAACAGGCTGAGGCCCAGTAATCTTGGCATTTCCAATAGTTGGTCCTAGAGACTACCAAGAAAGTGTTCTTATAAGCATTATTCCTTTGTGGTTTCAGCATTATTTTCAGAACCCGAGCAGGGTTCTCGCATTAGCATAAGAATCCTGCCTGGTACTTGAGATTTCTGGGTGGGGTGTACGTGGAGGACTTCTGTCAGCCCTGCCTTTGATTTGTTTACCTCCAGAGTTGGAAAGTGCATATTTGCGTGAGATGGGAAAAGTGTGGATCGTGCTTGAGATTTCATCCTGACACTTTGAAATGACCAGTGTGTTGGTAATTATTTGCATTTCCATGGCGTTTGGCACAGAAATAGTCATGAGGTCGGTCTCTGCATCCTGAAGCCTATGATGCTTTTTGCAGAGAAACCTCTGCTGAGGCCCAGGTAACTTGCTATTTCCCATAGCTGGCACAGGAGCCTTGGAAGATAGGATTGTTTTCAGTATTATTTCACCATCCTTTCACCACTGTTTCAAGAACGGGAGCCCTTTTCAAACGTTAGTGGAAGAATCCTTCTTTGGAGATGAGATATTTTTCTGGGGTGGCAAGTGCAGGGCCTCTGTCAGTCCTGGGTTTTTTGGACTAGCGCCAGACATGAGAAGTGCGCCTTTGTGGGACAGGTGAATAGTGCGGATCCTGTTTCAGTCTAAAGACTGAAACAGGATCCGCACTTTTCACCGTTCCTTTCAGAATCATTTGATTCATCAGCTAGGAATGGCGATTGCTTCACCAGACCAATCGAAGGCTAGGCCAAAGTAACTCGATGTTTCCAAGAGGTGTGTGGCCCAACTTTTGAAAGAACCGCTAAGTGGAGAACTATTTGGTATTTTTCCGAAGCACTTTTCACCGTAATTGTCAGAAGGTTGGTCTCTGCATCCTTAAGCATACCACAGTCTTCACAGACGAAACAGGCTGAGGCCCAGTAATCTTGGCATTTCCAATAGTTGGTCCTAGAGACTACCAAGACAGTGTTCTTTTAAGTATTATTCTGTTGTGGTTTCAGCACTATTTTCAGAACCTGAGCAGGGTTCTCGCATTAGCATAAGAATCCTGCCTGGTAGTTGAGGTTTCTGGGTGGGGTGTAAGCATGGGGCTTCTGTCAGCCCTGCCTTTGATTTGTTTACCTCCAGAGTTGGAAAGTGCATGTTTGCGTGAGATGGGAAAAGTGTGGATTGTGCTTCAGATTTCAACCTGACACTTTGAAATGACCAGTGTGTTGGTAATTATTTGCCATTTCCATGGCGTTTGGCACAGAAATAGTCATGAGGTCGGTCTCTGCATCCTGAAGCCTATGATGCTTTTTGCAGAGAAACCTCTGCTGAGGCCCAGGTAACTTGCTATTTCCCATAGCTGGCACAGGAGCCTTGGAAGATAGGATTGTTTTCAGTATTATTTCACCATCCTTTCACCACTGTTTCAAGAACGGGAGCCCTTTTCAACCGTTAGTGGAAGAATCCTTCTTTGGAGATGAGATATTTTTCTGGGGTGGCAAGTGCAGGGCCTCTGTCAGTCCTGGGTTTGTTGGACTAGCGCCAGACATGAGAAGTGCGCCTTTGTGGGACAGGTGAATAGTGCGGATCCTGTTTCAGTCTAAATACTGAAACAGGATCCGCACTTTTCACCGTTCCTTTCAGAATCATTTGATTCATCAGCTAGGAATGGCGATTGCTTCACCAGACCAATCGAAGGCTAGGCCAAAGTAACTCGATGTTTCCAAGAGGTGTGTGGCCCAACTATTGAAAGAACCGCTAAGTGGAGAACTATTTGGTGTTTTTTCCGAAGCACTTTTCACCGTAATTGTCATAAGGTTGGTCTCTGCATCCTTAAGCATACCAGAGTCTTCACAGACGAAACAGGCTGAGGCCCAGTAATCTTGGCATTTCCAATAGTTGGTCCTAGAGACTACCAAGAAAGTGTTCTTTTAAGTATTATTCTGTTGTGGTTTCAGCATTATTTTCAGAACCCGAGCAGGGTTCTCGCATTAGCATAAGAATCCTGCCTGGTAGTTGAGATTTCTGGGTGGGGTGTAAGTGCAGGGCTTCTGTCAGCCCTGCCTTTGTTTTGTTTACCTCCAGAGTTGGAAAGTGCATATTTGCGTGAGATGGGAAAAGTGTGGATCGTGCTTGAGATTTCATCCTGACACTTTGAAATGACCAGTGTGTTGGTAATTATTTGCATTTCCATGGCGTTTGGCACAGAAATAGTCATGAGGTCGGTCTCTGCATCCTGAAGCCTATGATGCTTTTTGCAGAGAAACCTCTGCTGAGGCCCAGGTAACTTGCTATTTCCCATAGCTGGCACAGGAGCCTTGGAAGATAGGATTGTTTTCAGTATTATTTCACAATCCTTTCACCACTGTTTCAAGAACGGGAGCGCTTTTCAACCGTTAGTGGAAGAATCCTTCTTTGGAGATGAGATATTTTTCTGGGGTGGCAAGTACAGGGCCTCTGTCAGTCCTGGGTTTGTTGGACTAGCGCCAGACATGAGAAGTGCGCCTTTGTGGGACAGGTGAATAGTGCGGATCCTGTTTCAGTCTAAAGACTGAAACAGGTTCCGCACTTTACACCGTTTCTTTCAGAATCATTTGATTCATCAGCTAGGAATGGCGATTGCTTCACCAGACCAATCGAAGGCTAGGCCAAAGTAACTCGATGTTCCCAAGAGCTGTGTGGCCCAACTATTGAAAGAACCGCTAAGTGGAGAACTATTTGGTGTTTTTCCGAAGCACTTTTCACCGTAATTGTCATAAGGTTGGTCTCTGCATCCTTAAGCATACCAGAGTCTTCACAGACGAAACAGGCTGAGGCCCAGTAATCTTGGCATTTCCAATAGTTGGTCCTAGAGACTACCAAGAAAGTGTTCTTTTAAGTATTATTCCGTTGTGGTTTCAGCATTATTTTCAGAACCCCAGCAGGGTTCTCGCATTAGCATAAGAATCCTGCCTGGTAGTTGAGATTTCTGGGTGGGGTGTACGTGGAGGACTTCTGTCAGCCCTGCCTTTGATTTGTTTACCTCCAGAGTTGGAAAGTGCATATTTGCATGAGATGGGAAAAGTGTGGATCGTGCTTGAGATTTCATCCTGACACTTTGAAATGACCAGTGTGTTGGTAATTATTTGCATTTCCATGGCGTTTGGCACAGAAATAGTCATGAGGTCGGTCTCTGCATCCTGAAGCCTATGATGCTTTCTGCAGAGAAACCTCTGCTGAGGCCCAGGTAACTTGCTATTTCCCATAGCTGGCACAGGAGCCTTGGAAGATAGGATTGTTTTCAGTATTATTTCACCATCCTTTCACCACTGTTTCAAGAACGGGAGCCCTTTTCAACCGTTAGTGGAAGAATCCTTCTTTGGAGATGAGGTATTTTTCTGGGGTGGCAAGTGCAGGGCCTCTGTCAGTCCTGGGTTTGTTGGACTAGCGCCAGACATGAGAAGTGCGCCTTTGTGGGACAGGTGAATAGTGCGGATCCTGTTTCAGTCTAAAGACTGAAACAGGATCCGCACTTTTCACCGTTCCTTTCAGAATCATTTGATTCATCAGCTAGGAATGGCGATTGCTTCACCAGACCAATCGAAGGCTAGGCCAAAGTAACTCGATGTTTCCAAGAGGTGTGTGGCCCAACTTTTGAAAGAACCGCTAAGTGGAGAACTATTTGGTATTTTTCCGAAGCACTTTTCACCGTAATTGTCAGAAGGTTGGTCTCTGCATCCTTAAGCATACCAGAGTCTTTACAGACGAAACAGGCTGAGGCCCAGTAATCTTGGCATTTCCAATACTTGGTCCTAGAGACTACCAAGAAAGTGTTCTTTTAAGTATTATTCTGTTGTGGTTTCAGCATTATTTTCAGAACCCGAGCAGGGTTCTCGCATTAGCATAAGAATCCTGCCTGGTAGTTGAGATTTCTGGGTGGGGTGTAAGTGCGGGGCTTCTGTCAGCCCTGCCTTTGATTTGTTTACCTCCAGAGTTGGAAAGTGCATATTTGCGTGAGATGGGAAAAGTGTGGATCGTGCTTGAGATTTCATCCTGACACTTTGAAATGACCAGTGTGTTCGTAATTATTTGCATTTCCATGGCGTTTGGCACAGAAATAGTCATGAGTCAGTCTCTGCATCCTGAAGCCTATGATGCTTTTTGCAGAGAAACCTCTGCTGAGGCCCAGGTAACTTGCTATTTCCCATAGCTGGCACAGGAGCCTTGGAAGATAGGATTGTTTTCAGTATTATTTCACAATCCTTTCACCACTGTTTCAAGAACGGGAGCCCTTTTCAACCGTTAGTGGAAGAATCCTTCTTTGGAGATGAGATATTTTTCTGGGGTGGCAAGTGCAGGGCCTCTGTCAGTCCTGGGTTTGTTGGACTAGCGCCAGACATGAGAAGTGCGCCTTTGTGGGACAGGTGAATAGTGCGGATCCTGTTTCAGTCTAAAGACTGAAACAGGATCCGCACTTTTCACCGTTCCTTTCAGAATCATTTGATTCATCAGCTAGGAATGGCGATTGCTTCACCAGACCAATCGAAGGCTAGGCCAAAGTAACTCGATGTTTCCAAGAGGTGTGTGGCCCAACTATTGAAAGAACCGCTAAGTGGAGAATTATTTGGTATTTTTCCGAAGCACTTTTCACCGTAATTGTCATAAGGTTGGTCTCTGCATCCTTAAGCATACCAGAGTCTTCACAGACGAAACAGGCTGAGGCCCAGTAATCTTGGCATTTCCAATAGTTGGTCCTAGAGACTACCAAGAAAGTGTTCTTATAAGCATTATTCCTTTGTGGTTTCAGCATTATTTTCAGAACCCGAGCAGGGTTCTCGCATTAGCATAAGAATCCTGCCTGGTAGTTGAGATTTCTGGGTGGGGTGTACGTGGAGGACTTCTGTCAGCCCTGCCTTTGATTTGTTTACCTCCAGAGTTGGAAAGTGCATATTTGCGTGAGATGGGAAAAGTGTGGATCGTGCTTGAGATTTCATCCTGACACTTTGAAATGACCAGTGTGTTGGTAATTATTTGCATTTCCATGGCGTTTGGCACAGAAATAGTCATGAGGTCGGTCTCTGCATCCTGAAGCCTATGATGCTTTTTGCAGAGAAACCTCTGCTGAGGCCCAGGTAACTTGCTATTTCCCATAGCTGGCACAGGAGCCTTGGAAGATAGGATTGTTTTCAGTATTATTTCACCATCCTTTCACCACTGTTTCAAGAACGTGAGCCCTTTTCAACCGTTAGTGGAAGAATCCTTCTTTGGAGATGAGATATTTTTCTGGGGTGGCAAGTGCAGGGCCTCTGTCAGTCCTGGGTTTGTTGGACTAGCGCCAGACATGAGAAGTGCGCCTTTGTGGGACAGGTGAATAGTGCGGATCCTGTTTCAGTCTAAAGACTGAAACAGGATCCGCACTTTTCACCGTTCCTTTCAGAATCATTTGATTCATCAGCTAGGAATGGCGATTGCTTCACCAGACCAATCGAAGGCTAGGCCAAAGTAACTCGATGTTTCCAAGAGGTGTGTGGCCCAACTTTTGAAAGAACCGCTAAGTGGAGAACTATTTGGTATTTTTCCGAAGCACTTTTCACCGTAATTGTCAGAAGGTTGGTCTCTGCATCCTTAAGCATACCACAGTCTTCACAGACGAAACAGGCTGAGGCCCAGTAATCTTGGCATTTCCAATAGTTGGTCCTAGAGACTACCAAGAAAGTGTTCTTATAAGCATTATTGCTTTGTGGTTTCAGCACTATTTTCAGAACCTGAGCAGGGTTCTCGCATTAGCATAAGAATCCTGCCTGGTAGTTGAGGTTTCTGGGTGGGGTGTAAGCATGGGGCTTCTGTCAGCCCTGCCTTTGATTTGTTTACCTCCAGAGTTGGAAAGTGCATGTTTGCGTGAGATGGGAAAAGTGTGGATTGTGCTTCAGATTTCAACCTGACACTTTGAAATGACCAGTGTGTTGGTAATTATTTGCATTTCCATGGCGTTTGGCACCGTAATAGTCATGAGGTCGGTCTCTGCATCCTGAAGCCTATGATGCTTTTTGCAGAGAAACCTCTGCTGAGGCCCAGGTAACTTGCTATTTCCCATAGCTGGCACAGGAGCCTTGGAAGATAGAATTGTTTTCAGCATTATTTCACCATCCTTTCACCACTGTTTCAAGAACGGGAGCCCTTTTCAACCGTTAGTGGAAGAATCCTTCTTTGGAGATGAGATATTTTTCTGGGGTGGCAAGTGCAGGGCCTCTGTCTGTCCTGGGTTTGTTGGACTAGCGCCAGACATGAGAAGTGCGCCTTTGTGGGACAGGTGAATAGTGCGGATCCTGTTTCAGTCTAAAGACTGAATCAGGATCCGCACTTTTCACCGTTCCTTTCAGAATCATTTGATTCATCAGCTAGGAATGGCGATTGCTTCACCAGACCAATCGAAGGCTAGGCCAAAGTAACTCGATGTTTCCAAGAGGTGTGTGGCCCAACTTTTGAAAGAACCGCTAAGTGGAGAACTATTTGGTATTATTCCGAAGCACTTTTCACCGTAATTGTCATAAGGTTGGTCTCTGCATCCTTAAGAATACCAGAGTCTTCACAGATGAAACAGGCTGAGGCCCAGTAATCTTGGCATTTCCAATAGTTGGTCCTAGAGACTACCAAGAAAGTGTTCTTTTAAGTATTATTCCGTTGTGGTTTCAGCATTATTTTCAGAACCCGAGCAGGGTTCTGGCATTAGCATAAGAATCCTGCCTGGTAGTTGAGATTTCTGGGTGGGGTGTACGTGGAGGACTTCTGTCAGCCCTGCCTTTGATTTGTTTACCTCCAGAGTTGGAAAGTGCATATTTGCGTGAGATGGGAAAAGTGTGGATCGTGCTTGAGATTTCATCCTGACACTTTGAAATGACCAGTGTGTTGGTAATTATTTGCATTTCCATGGCGTTTGGCACAGAAATAGTCATGAGGTCGGTCTCTGCATCCTGAAGCCTATGATGCTTTTTGCAGAGAAACCTCTGCTGAGGCCCAGGTAACTTGCTATTTCCCATAGCTGGCACAGGAGCCTTGGAAGATAGGATTGTTTTCAGCATTATTTCACCATCCTTTCACCACTGTTTCAAGAACGTGAGCCCTTTTCAACCGTTAGTGGAAGAATCCTTCTTTGGAGATGAGATATTTTTCTGGGGTGGCAAGTGCAGGGCCTCTGTCAGTCCTGGGTTTGTTGGACTAGCGCCAGACATGAGAAGTGCGCCTTTGTGGGACAGGTGAATAGTGCGGATCCTGTTTCAGTCTAAAGACTGAAACAGGATCCGCACTTTTCACCGTTCCTTTCAGAATCATTTGATTCATCAGCTAGGAATGGCGATTGCTTCACCAGAGCAATCGAAGGCTAGGCCAAAGTAACTCGATGTTTCCAAGAGGTGTGTGGCCCAACTATTGAAAGAACCGCTAAGTGGAGAACTATTTGGTATTTTTCCGAAGCACTTTTCACCGTAATTGTCATAAGGTTGGTCTCTGCATCCTTAAGCATACCAGAGTCTTCACAGACGAAACAGGCTGAGGCCCAGTAATCTTGGCATTTCCAATAGTTGGTCCTAGAGACTACCAAGAAAGTGTTCTTATAAGCATTATTCCTTTGTGGTTTCAGCATTATTTTCAGAACCTGAGCAGGGTTCTCGCATTAGCATAAGAATCCTGCCTGGTAGTTGAGGTTTATGGGTGGGGTGTAAGTGCGGGGCTTCTGTCAGCCCTGCCTTTGATTTGTTTACCTCCAGAGTTGGAAAGTGCATGTTTGCGTGAGATGGGAAAAGTGTGGATTGTGCTTCAGATTTCATCCTGACACTTTGAAATGACCATTGTGTTGGTAGTTATTTGCGATTTCCATGGCGTTTGGCACAGAAATAGTCATGAGGTCGGTCTCTGCATCCTGAATCCTATGATGCTTTTTGCAGAGAAACCTCTGCTGAGGCCCAGGTAACTTGCTATTTCCCATAGCTGGCACAGGAGCCTTGGAAGATAGGATTGTTTTCAGTATTATTTCACCATCCTTTCACCACTGTTTCAAGAACGGGAGCCCTTTTCAAACGTTAGTGGAAGAATCCTTCTTTGGAGATGAGATATTTTTCTGGGGTGGCAAGTGCAGGGCCTCTGTCAGTCCTGGGTTTGTTGGACTAGCGCCAGACATGAGAAGTGCGCCTTTGTGGGACAGGTGAATAGTGCGGATCCTGTTTCAGTCTAAAGACTGAAACAGGATCCGCACTTTTCACCGTTCCTTTCAGAATCATTTGATTCATCAGCTAGGAATTGCGATTGCTTCACCAGAACAATCGAAGGCTAGGCCAAAGTAACTCGATGTTTCCAAGAGGTGTGTGGCCCAACTTTTGAAAGAACCGCTAAGTGGAGAACTATTTGGTGTTTTTCCGAAGCACTTTTCACCGTAATTGTCATAAGGTTGGTCTCTGCATCCTTAAGCATACCAGAGTCTTCACAGACGAAACAGGCTGAGGCCCAGTAATCTTGGCATTTCCAATAGTTGGTCCTAGAGACTACCAAGAAAGTGTCCTTATAAGCATTATTCCTTTGTGGTTTCAGCATTATTTTCAGTACCCGAGCAGGGATCTGGCATTAGCATAAGAATCCTGCCTGGTAGTTGAGATTTCTGGGTGGGGTGTAAGTGCGGGGCTTCTGTCAGCCCTGCCTTTGTTTTGTTTACCTCCAGAGTTGGAAAGTGCATATTTGCGTGAGATGGGAAAAGTGTGGATCGTGCTTCAGATTTCATCCTGACACTTTGAAATGACCAGTGTGTTGGTAATTATTTGCCATTTCCATGGCGTTTGGCACCGTAATAGTCATGAGGTCGGTCTCTGCATCCTGAAGCCTATGATGCTTTTTGCAGAGAAACCTCTGCTGAGGCCCAGGTAACTTGCTATTTCCCATAGCTGGCACAGGAGCCTTGGAAGATAGGATTGTTTTCAGCATTATTTCACCATCCTTTCACCACTGTTTCAAGAACGGGAGCCCTTTTCAACCGTTAGTGGAAGAATCCTTCTTTGGAGATGAGATATTTTTCTGGGGTGGCAAGTGCAGGGCCTCTGTCAGTCCTGGGTTTGTTGGACTAGCGCCAGACATGAGAAGTGCGCCTTTGTGGGACAGGTGAATAGTGCGGATCCTGTTTCAGTCTAAAGACTGAAACAGGATCCGCACTTTTCACCGTTCCTTTCAGAATCATTTGATTCATCAGCTAGGAATGGCGATTGCTTCACCAGACCAATCGAAGGCTAGGCCAAACTAACTCGATGTTTCCAAGAGGTGTGTGGCCCAACTATTGAAAGAACCGCTAAGTGGAGAACTATTTGGTATTTTTCCGAAGCACTTTTCACCGTAATTGTCATAAGGTTGGTCTCTGCATCCTTAAGCATACCAGAGTCTTCACAGACGAAACAGGCTGAGGCCCAGTAATCTTGGCATTTCCAATAGTTGGTCCTAGAGACTACCAAGAAAGTGTTCTTATAAGCATTATTCCTTTGTGGTTTCAGCATTATTTTCAGAACCTGAGCAGGGTTCTCGCATTAGCATAAGAATCCTGCCTGGTATTTGAGGTTTATGGGTGGGGTGTAAGTGCGGGGCTTCTGTCAGCCCTGCCTTTGATTTGTTTACCTCCAGAGTTGGAAAGTGCATGTTTGCGTGAGATGGGAAAAGTGTGGATTGTGCTTCAGATTTCATCCTGACACTTTGAAATGACCATTGTGTTGGTAGTTATTTGCCATTTCCATGGCGTTTGGCACAGAAATAGTCATGAGGTCGGTCTCTGCATCCTGAATCCTATGATGCTTTTTGCAGAGAAACCTCTGCTGAGGTCCAGGTAACTTGCTATTTCCCATAGCTGGCACAGGAGCCTTGGAAGATAGGATTGTTTTCAGTATTATTTCACCATCCTTTCACCACTGTTTCAAGAACGGGAGCCCTTTTCAAACGTTAGTGGAAGAATCCTTCTTTGGAGATGAGATATTTTTCTGGGGTGGCAAGTGCAGGGCCTCTGTCAGTCCTGGGTTTGTTGGACTAGCGCCAGACATGAGAAGTGCGCCTTTGTGGGACAGGTGAATAGTGCGGATCCTGTTTCAGTCTAAAGACTGAAACAGGATCCGCACTTTTCACCGTTCCTTTCAGAATCATTTGATTCATCAGCTAGGAATGGCGATTGCTTCACCAGAACAATCGAAGGCTAGGCCAAAGTAACTCGATGTTTCCAAGAGGTGTGTGGCCCAACTTTTGAAAGAACCGCTAAGTGGAGAACTATTTGGTGTTTTTCCGAAGCACTTTTCACCGTAATTGTCATAAGGTTGGTCTCTGCATCCTTAAGCATACCAGAGTCTTCACAGACGAAACAGGCTGAGGCCCAGTAATCTTGGCATTTCCAATAGTTGGTCCTAGAGACTACCAAGAAAGTGTCCTTATAAGCATTATTCCTTTGTGGTTTCAGCATTATTTTCACTACCCGAGCAGGGATCTGGCATTAGCATAAGAATCCTGCCTGGTAGTTGAGATTTCTGGGTGGGGTGTAAGTGCGGGGCTTCTGTCAGCCCTGCCTTTTTTTTGTTTACCTCCAGAGTTGGAAAGTGCATATTTGCGTGAGATGGGAAAAGTGTGGATCGTGCTTCAGATTTCATCCTGACACTTTGAAATGACCAGTGTGTTGGTAATTATTTGCCATTTCCATGGCGTTTGGCACCGTAATAGTCATGAGGTCGGTCTCTGCATCCTGAAGCCTATGATGCTTTTTGCAGAGAAACCTCTGCTGAGGCCCAGGTAACTTGCTATTTCCCATAGCTGGCACAGGAGCCTTGGAAGATAGGATTGTTTTCAGCATTATTTCACCATCCTTTCACCACTGTTTCAAGAACGGGAGCCCTTTTCAACCGTTAGTGGAAGAATCCTTCTTTGGAGATGAGATATTTTTCTGGGGTGGCAAGTGCAGGGCCTCTGTCAGTCCTGGGTTTGTTGGACTAGCGCCAGACATGAGAGGTGCGCCTCTGTGGGACAGGTGAATAGTGCGGATCCTGTTTCAGTCTAAAGACTGAAACAGGATCCGCACTTTTTACCGTTCCTTTGAGAATCATTTGATTCATCAGCTAGGAATGGCGATTGCTTCACCAGAGCAATCGAAGGCTAGGCCAAACTAACTCGATGTTTCCAAGAGGTGTGTGGCCCAACTATTGAAAGAACCGCTAAGTGGAGAACTATTTGGTATTTTTCCGAAGCACTTTTCACCGTAATTGTCATAAGGTTGGTCTCTGCATCCTTAAGCATACCAGAGTCTTCACAGACGAAACAGGCTGAGGCCCAGTAATCTTGGCATTTCCAATAGTTGGTCCTAGAGACTACCAAGAAAGTGTTCTTATAAGCATTATTCCTTTGTGGTTTCAGCATTATTTTCAGTACCGGAGCAGGGTTCTGGCATTAGCATAAGAATCCTGCCTGGTAGTTGAGATTTCTGGGTGGGGTGTAAGTGCGGGGCTTCTGTCAGCCCTGCCTTTGATTTGTTTACCTCCAGAGTTGGAGAGTGCATATTTGCGTGAGATGGGAAAAGTGTGGATCGTGCTTCAGATTTCATCCTGACACTTTGAAATGACCAGTGTGTTGGTAATTATTTGCATTTCCATGGCGTTTGGCACAGAAATAGTCATGAGGTCGGTCTCTGCATCCTGAAGCCTATGATGCTTTTTGCAGAGAAACCTCTGCTGAGGCCCAGGTAACTTGCTATTTCCCATAGCTGGCACAGGAGCCTTGGAAGATAGGATTGTTTTCAGCATTATTTCACCATCCTTTCACCACTGTTTCAAGAACGGGAGCCCTTTTCAACCGTTAGTGGAAGAATCCTTCTTTGGAGATGAGATATTTTTCTGGGGTGGCAAGTGCAGGGCCTCTGTCAGTCCTGGGTTTGTTGGACTAGCGCCAGACATGAGAAGTGCGCCTTTGTGGGACAGGTGAATAGTGCGGATCCTGTTTCAGTCTAAAGACTGAAACAGGATCCGCACTTTTCACCGTTCCTTTCAGAATCATTTGATTCATCAGCTAGGAATGGCGATTGCTTCACCAGACCAATCGAAGGCTAGGCCAAAGTAACTCGATGTTTCCAAGAGGTGTGTGGCCGAACTTTTGAAAGAACCGCTAAGTGGAGAACTATTTGGTATTTTTCCGAAGCACTTTTCACCGTAATTGTCATAAGGTTGGTCTCTGCATCCTTAAGCATACCAGAGTCTTCACAGACGAAACAGGCTGAAGCCCAGTAATCTTGGCATTTCCAATAGTTGGTCCTAGAGACTACCAAGAAAGTGTTCTTTTAAGTATTATTCCGTTGTGGTATCAGCATTATTTTCAGAACCCGAGCAGGGTTCTCGCATTAGCATAAGAATCCTGCCTGGTAGTTGAGATTTCTGGGTGGGGTGTAAGTGCGGGGCTTCTGTCAGCCCTGCCTTTGATTTGTTTACCTCCAGAGTTGGAAAGTGCATATTTGCGTGAGATGGGAAAAGTGTGGATCGTGCTTCAGATTTCATCCTGACACTTTGAAATGACCAGTGTGTTGGTAATTATTTGCATTTCCATGGCGTTTGGCACCGAAATAGTCATGAGGTCGGTCTCTGCATCCTGAAGCCTATGATGCTTTTTGCAGAGAAACCTCTGCTGAAGCCCAGGTAACTTGCTATTTCCCATAGCTGGCACAGGAGCCTTGGAAGATAGGATTGTTTTCAGTATTACTTCACAATCCTATCACCACTGTTTCAAGAACGGGAGCCCTTTTCAACCGTTAGTGGAAGAATCCTTTGGAGATGAGATATTTTTCTGGGGTGGCAAGTGCAGGGCCTCTGTCAGTCCTGGGTTTGTTGGACTAGCGCCAGACATGAGAAGTGCGCCTTTGTGGGACAGGTGAATAGTGCGGATCCTGTTTCAGTCTAAAGACTGAAACAGGATCCGCACTTTTCACCGTTCCTTTCAGAATCATTTGATTCATCAGCTAGGAATGGCGATTGCTTCACCAGACCAATCGAAGGCTAGGCCAAAGTAACTCGATGTTTCCAAGAGGTGTGTGGCCCAACTATTGAAAGAACCGCTAAGTGGAGAACTATTTGGTATTTTTCCGAAGCACTTTTCACCGTAATTGTCATAAGGTTGGTCTCTGCATCCTTAAGCATACCAGAGTCTTCACAGATGAAACAGGCTGAGGCCCAGTAATCTTGGCATTTCCAATAGTTGGTCCTAGAGACTACCAAGAAAGTGTTCTTTTAAGTATTATTCCGTTGTGGTATCAGCATTATTTTCAGAACCCGAGCAGGGTTCTCGCATTAGCATAAGAATCCTGCCTGGTAGTTGAGATTTCTGGGTGGGGTGTAAGTGCTGGGCTTCTGTCAGCCCTGCCTTTGATTTGTTTACCTCCAGAGTTGAAATGTGCATATTTGCGTGAGATGGGAAAAGGGTGGATCGTGCTTCAGATTTCATCCTGACACTTTGAAATGACCAGTGTGTTGGTAATTATTTGCATTTCCATGGCGTTTGGCACAGAAATAGTCATGAGGTCGGTCTCTGCATCCTGAAGCCTATGATGCTTTTTGCAGAGAAACCTCTGCTGAGGCCCAGGTAACTTGCTATTTCCCATAGCTGGCACAGGAGCCTTGGAAGATAGGATTGTTTTCAGTATTATTTCACCATCCTTTCACCACTGTTTCAAGAACGGGAGCCCTTTTCAACCGTTAGTGGAAGAATCCTTCTTTGGAGATGAGATATTTTTCTGGGGTGGCAAGTGCAGGGCCTCTGTCAGTCCTGGGTTTGTTGGACTAGCGCCAGACATGAGAAGTGCGCCTTTGTGGGACAGGTGAATAGTGCAGATCCTGTTTCAGTCTAAAGACTGAAACAGGATCCGCACTTTTCACCGTTCCTTTCAGAATCATTTGATTCATCAGCTAGGAATAGCGATTGCTTCACCAGACCAATCGAAGGCTAGGCCAAAGTAACTCGATGTTTCCAAGTGGTGTGTGGCCCAACTATTGAAAGAACCGCTAAGAGGAGAACTATTTGGCATTTTTCCGAAGCACTTTTCACCGTAATTGTCCGAAGGTTGGTCTCTGCATCCTTGAGCATACCAGAGTCTTCACAGACGAAACAGGCTGAGGCCCAGTAATCTTGGCATTTCCAATAGTTGGTCCTAGAGACTACCAAGAAAGTGTTCTTTTAAGTATTATTCCGTTGTGGTTTCAGCATTATTTTCAGAACTCGAGCAGGGTTCTGGCATTAGCATAAGAATCCTGCCTGGTAGTTGAGATTTCTGGGTGGGGTGTACATGGAGGACTTCTGTCAGCCCTGCCTTTGATTTGTTTACCTCCAGAGTTGGAAAGTGCATATTTGCGTGAGATGGGAAAAGTGTGGATCGTGCTTCAGATTTCATCCTGACACTTTGAAATGACCAGTGTGCTGGTAATTATTTGCCATTTCCATGGCGTTTGGCACCGTAATAGTCATGAGGTCGGTCTCTGCATCCTGAAGCCTATGATGCTTTTTGCAGAGAAACCTCTGCTGAGGCCCAGGTAACTTGCTATTTCCCATAGCTGGCACAGGAGCCTTGGAAGATAGGATTGTTTTCAGCATTATTTCACCATCCTTTCACCACTGTTTCAAGAACGGGAGCCCTTTTCAACCGTTACTGGAAGAATCCTTCTTTGGAGATGAGATATTTTTCTGGGGTGGCAAGTGCAGGGCCTCTGTCAGTCCTGGGTTTGTTAGACTAGCGCCAGACATGAGAAGTGCGCCTTTGTGGGACAGGTGAATAGTGCGGATCCTGTTTCAGTCGAAAGACTGAAACAGGATCCGCACTTTTCACCGTTCCTTTCAGAATCATTTGATTCATCAGCTAGGAATGGCGATTGCTTCACCAGACCAATCGAAGGCTAGGCCAAAGTAACTCGATGTTTCCAAGAGGTGTGTGGCCCAACTTTTGAAAGAACCGCTAAGTGGAGAACTATTTGGTATTTTTCCGAAGCACTTTTCACCGTAATTGTCATAAGGTTGGTCTCTGCATCCTTAAGCATACCAGAGTCTTCACAGACGAAACAGGCTGAGGCCCAGTAATCTTGGCATTTCCAATAGTTGGTCCTAGAGACTACCAAGAAAGTGTTCTTTTAAGTATTATTCCGTTGTGGTTTCAGCATTATTTTCAGAACCCGAGCAGGGTTCTCGCATTAGCATAAGAATCCTGCCTGGTAGTTGAGATTTCTGGGTGGGGTGTACATGGAGGACTTCTGTCAGCCCTGCCTTTGATTTGTTTACCTCCAGAGTTGGAATGTGCATATTTGCGTGAGATGGGAAAAGTGTGGATCGTGCTTCAGATTTCATCCTGACACTTTGAAATGACCAGTGTGTTGGTAATTATTTGCATTTCCATGGCGTTTGGCACAGAAATAGTCATGAGGTCGGTCTCTGCATCCTGAAGCCTATGATGCTTTTTGCAGAGAAACCTCTGCTGAGGCCCAGGTAACTTGCTATTTCCCATAGCTGGCACAGGAGCCTTGGAAGATAGGATTGTTTTCAGTATTATTTCACCATCCTTTCACCACTGTTTCAAGAACGGGAACTCTTTTCAACCGTTAGTGGAAGAATCCTTCTTTGGAGATGAGATATTTTTCTGGGGTGGCAAGTGCAGGGCCTCTGTCAGTCCTGGGTTTGTTGGACTAGCGCCAGACATGAGAAGTGCGCCTTTGTGGGACAGGTGAATAGTGCGGATCCTGTTTCAGTCTAAAGACTGAAACAGGATCCGCACTTTTCACCGTTCCTTTCAGAATCATTTGATTCATCAGCTAGGAATGGCGATTGCTTCACCAGACCAATCGAAGGCTAGGCCAAAGTAACTCGATGTTTCCAAGAGGTGTGTGGCCCAACTATTGAAAGAACCGCTAAGTGGAGAACTATTTGGTATTTTTCCGAAGCACTTTTCACCGTAATTGTCATAAGGTTGGTCTCTGCATCCTTAAGCATACCAGAGTCTTCACAGACGAAACAGGCTGAGGCCCAGTAATCTTGGCATTTCCAATAGTTGGTCCTAGAGACTACCAAGAAAGTGTTCTTTTAAGTATTATTCGGTTGTGGTATCAGCATTATTTTCAGAACCCGAGCAGGGTTCTCGCATTAGCATAAGAATCCTGCCTGGTAGTTGAGATATCTGGGTGGGGTGTAAGTGCTGGGCTTCTGTCAGCCCTGCCTTTGATTTGTTTACCTCCAGAGTTGGAATGTGCCTATTTGCGTGAGATGGGAAATGTGTGGATCGTGCTTCATATTTCATCCTGACACTTTGAAATGACCAGTGTGTTGGTAATTATTTGCATTTCCATGGCGTTTGGCACAGAAATAGTCATGAGGTCGGTCTCTGCATCCTGAAGCCTATGATGCTTTTTGCAGAGAAACCTCTGCTGAGGCCCAGGTAACTTGCTATTTCCCATAGCTGGCACAGGAGCCTTGGAAGATAGGATTGTTTTCAGTATTATTTCACCATCCTTTCACCACTGTTTCAAGAACGGGAGCCCTTTTCAACCGTTAGTGGAAGAATCCTTCTTGGAGATGAGATATTTTTCTGGGGTGGCAAGTGCAGGGCCTCTGTCAGTCCTGGGTTTGTTGGACTAGCGCCAGACATGAGAAGTGCGCCTTTGTGGGACAGGTGAATAGTGCGGATCCTGTTTCAGTCTAAAGACTGAAACAGGATCCGCACTTTTCACCGTTCCTTTCAGAATCATTTGATTCATCAGCTAGGAATAGCGATTGCTTCACCAGACCAATCGAAGGCTAGGCCAAAGTAACTCGATGTTTCCAAGTGGGGTGTGGCCCAACTATTGAAAGAACCGCTAAGAGGAGAACTATTTGGCATTTTTCCGAAGCACTTTTCACCGTAATTGTCCGAAGGTTGGTCTCTGCATCCTTGAGCATACCAGAGTCTTCACAGACGAAACAGGCTGAGGCCCAGTAATCTTGGCATTTCCAATAGTTGGTCCTAGAGACTACCAAGAAAGTGTTCTTTTAAGTATTATTCCGTTGTGGTTTCAGCATTATTTTCAGAACCCGAGCAGGGTTCTCGCATTAGCATAAGAATCCTGCCTGGTAGTTGAGATTTCTGGGTGGGGTGTACGTGGAGGACTTCTGTCAGCCCTGCCTTTGATTTGTTTACCTCCAGAGTTGGAAAGTGCATATTTGCGTGAGATGGGAAAAGTGTGGATCGTGCTTCAGATTTCATCCTGACACTTTGAAATGACCAGTGTGTTGGTAATTATTTGCATTTCCATGGCGTTTGGCACAGAAATAGTCATGAGGTCGGTCTCTGCATCCTGAAGCCTATGATGCTTTTTGCAGAGAAACCTCTGCTGAGCCCAGGTAACTTGCTATTTCCCATAGCTGGCACAGGAGCCTTGGAAGATAGGATTGTTTTCAGTATTATTTCACCATCCTTTCACCACTGTTTCAAGAACGGGAGCCCTTTTCAACCGTTAGTGGAAGAATCCTTCTTTGGAGATGAGATATTTTTCTGGGGTGGCAAGTGCAGGGCCTCTGTCAGTCCTGGGTTTGTTGGACTAGCGCCAGACATGAGAAGTGCGCCTTTGTGGGACAGGTGAATAGTGCGGATCCTGTTTCAGTCTAAAGACTGAAACAGGATCCGCACTATTCACCGTTCCTTTCAGAATCATTTGATTCATCAGCTAGGAATAGCGATTGCTTCACCAGACCAACCGAAGGCTAGGCCAAAGTAACTCGATGTTTCCAAGTGGTGTGTGGCCCAACTATTGAAAGAACCGCTAAGTGGAGAACTATTTGGCATTTTTCCGAAGCACTTTTCACCGTAATTGTCATAAGGTTGGTCTCTGCATCCTTGAGCATACCAGAGTCTTCACAGACGAAACAGGCTGAGGCCCAGTAATCTTGGCATTTCCAATAGTTGGTCCTAGAGACTACCAAGAAAGTGTTCTTTTAAGTATTATTCTGTTTTGGTTTCAGCATTATTTTCAGAACCCCAGCAGGGTTCTCGCATTAGCATAAGAATCCTGCCTGGTAGTTGAGATTTCTGGGTGGGGTGTAAGTGTGGGGCTTCTGTCAGCCCTGCCTTTGATTTGTTTACCTCCAGAGTTGGAAAGTGCATATTTGCGTGAGATGGGAAAAGTGTGGATCGTGCTTCAGATTTCATCCTGACACTTTGAAATGACCAGTGTGTTGGTAATTATTTGCATTTCCATGGCGTTTGGCACAGAAATAGTCATGAGGTCGGTCTCAGCATCCTGAAGCCTATGATGCTTTTTGCAGAGAAACCTCTGCTGAGGCCCAGGTAACTTGCTATTTCCCATAGCTGGCACAGGAGCCTTGGAAGATAGGATTGTTTTCAGTATTATTTCACCATCCTTTCACCACTGTTTCAAGAACGGGAGCCCTTTTCAACCGTTAGTGGAAGAATCCTTCTTTGGAGATGAGATATTTTTCTGGGGTGGCAAGTGCAGGGCCTCTGTCAGTCCTGGGTTTGTTGGACTAGCGCCAGACATGAGAAATGCGCCTTTGTGGGACAGGTGAATAGTGCGGATCCTGTTTCAGTCTAAAGACTGAAACAGGATCCGCACTATTCACCGTTCCTTTCAGAATCATTTGATTCATCAGCTAGGAATGGCGATTGCTTCACCAGACCAATCGAAGGCTAGGCCAAAGTAACTCGATGTTTCCAAGAGGTGTGTGGCCCAACTATTGAAAGAACCGCTAAGTGGAGAACTATTTGGCATTTTTCCGAAGCACTTTTCACCGTAATTGTCATAAGGTGGGTCTCTGCATCCTTGAGCATAGCAGAGTCTTCACAGACGAAACAGGCTGAGGCCCAGTAATCTTGGCATTTCCAATAGTTGGTCCTAGAGACTACCAAGAAAGTGTTCTTTTAAGTATTATTCCGTTGTGGTTTCAGCATTATTTTCAGAACCCGAGCAGGGTTCTCGCATTAGCATAAGAATCCTGCCTGGTAGTTGAGATTTCTGGGTGGGGTGTACGTGGAGGACTTCTGTCAGCCCTGCCTTTGATTTGTTTACCTCCAGAGTTGGAAAGTGCATATTTGCGTGAGATGGGAAAAGTGTGGATCGTGCTTCAGATTTCATCCTGACACTTTGAAATGACCAGTGTGCTGGTAATTATTTGCCATTTCCATGGCGTTTGGCACCGTAATAGTCATGAGGTCGGTCTCTGCATCCTGAAGCCTATGATGCTTTTTGCAGAGAAACCTCTGCTGAGGCCCAGGTAACTTGCTATTTCCCATAGCTGGCACAGGAGCCTTGGAAGATAGGATTGTTTTCAGCATTATTTCACCATCCTTTCACCACTGTTTCAAGAACGGGAGCCCTTTTCAACCGTTACTGGAAGAATCCTTCTTTGGAGATGAGATATTTTTCTGGGGTGGCAAGTGCAGGGCCTCTGTCAGTCCTGGGTTTGTTAGACTAGCGCCAGACATGAGAAGTGCGCCTTTGTGGGACAGGTGAATAGTGCGGATCCTGTTTCAGTCGAAAGACTGAAACAGGATCCGCACTTTTCACCGTTCCTTTCAGAATCATTTGATTCATCAGCTAGGAATGGCGATTGCTTCACCAGACCAATCGAAGGCTAGGCCAAAGTAACTCGATGTTTCCAAGAGGTGTGTGGCCCAACTTTTGAAAGAACCGCTAAGTGGAGAACTATTTGGTATTTTTCCGAAGCACTTTTCACCGTAATTGTCATAAGGTTGGTCTCTGCATCCTTAAGCATACCAGAGTCTTCACAGACGAAACAGGCTGAGGCCCAGTAATCTTGGCATTTCCAATAGTTGGTCCTAGAGACTACCAAGAAAGTGTTCTTTTAAGTATTATTCCGTTGTGGTTTCAGCATTATTTTCAGAACCCGAGCAGGGTTCTCGCATTAGCATAAGAATCCTGCCTGGTAGTTGAGATTTCTGGGTGGGGTGTACATGGAGGACTTCTGTCAGCCCTGCCTTTGATTTGTTTACCTCCAGAGTTGGAATGTGCATATTTGCGTGAGATGGGAAAAGTGTGGATCGTGCTTCAGATTTCATCCTGACACTTTGAAATGACCAGTGTGTTGGTAATTATTTGCATTTCCATGGCGTTTGGCACAGAAATAGTCATGAGGTCGGTCTCTGCATCCTGAAGCCTATGATGCTTTTTGCAGAGAAACCTCTGCTGAGGCCCAGGTAACTTGCTATTTCCCATAGCTGGCACAGGAGCCTTGGAAGATAGGATTGTTTTCAGTATTATTTCACCATCCTTTCACCACTGTTTCAAGAACGGGAACTCTTTTCAACCGTTAGTGGAAGAATCCTTCTTTGGAGATGAGATATTTTTCTGGGGTGGCAAGTGCAGGGCCTCTGTCAGTCCTGGGTTTGTTGGACTAGCGCCAGACATGAGAAGTGCGCCTTTGTGGGACAGGTGAATAGTGCGGATCCTGTTTCAGTCTAAAGACTGAAACAGGATCCGCACTTTTCACCGTTCCTTTCAGAATCATTTGATTCATCAGCTAGGAATGGCGATTGCTTCACCAGACCAATCGAAGGCTAGGCCAAAGTAACTCGATGTTTCCAAGAGGTGTGTGGCCCAACTATTGAAAGAACCGCTAAGTGGAGAACTATTTGGTATTTTTCCGAAGCACTTTTCACCGTAATTGTCATAAGGTTGGTCTCTGCATCCTTAAGCATACCAGAGTCTTCACAGACGAAACAGGCTGAGGCCCAGTAATCTTGGCATTTCCAATAGTTGGTCCTAGAGACTACCAAGAAAGTGTTCTTTTAAGTATTATTCGGTTGTGGTATCAGCATTATTTTCAGAACCCGAGCAGGGTTCTCGCATTAGCATAAGAATCCTGCCTGGTAGTTGAGATATCTGGGTGGGGTGTAAGTGCTGGGCTTCTGTCAGCCCTGCCTTTGATTTGTTTACCTCCAGAGTTGGAATGTGCCTATTTGCGTGAGATGGGAAATGTGTGGATCGTGCTTCATATTTCATCCTGACACTTTGAAATGACCAGTGTGTTGGTAATTATTTGCATTTCCATGGCGTTTGGCACAGAAATAGTCATGAGGTCGGTCTCTGCATCCTGAAGCCTATGATGCTTTTTGCAGAGAAACCTCTGCTGAGGCCCAGGTAACTTGCTATTTCCCATAGCTGGCACAGGAGCCTTGGAAGATAGGATTGTTTTCAGTATTATTTCACCATCCTTTCACCACTGTTTCAAGAACGGGAGCCCTTTTCAACCGTTAGTGGAAGAATCCTTCTTGGAGATGAGATATTTTTCTGGGGTGGCAAGTGCAGGGCCTCTGTCAGTCCTGGGTTTGTTGGACTAGCGCCAGACATGAGAAGTGCGCCTTTGTGGGACAGGTGAATAGTGCGGATCCTGTTTCAGTCTAAAGACTGAAACAGGATCCGCACTTTTCACCGTTCCTTTCAGAATCATTTGATTCATCAGCTAGGAATAGCGATTGCTTCACCAGACCAATCGAAGGCTAGGCCAAAGTAACTCGATGTTTCCAAGTGGGGTGTGGCCCAACTATTGAAAGAACCGCTAAGAGGAGAACTATTTGGCATTTTTCCGAAGCACTTTTCACCGTAATTGTCCGAAGGTTGGTCTCTGCATCCTTGAGCATACCAGAGTCTTCACAGACGAAACAGGCTGAGGCCCAGTAATCTTGGCATTTCCAATAGTTGGTCCTAGAGACTACCAAGAAAGTGTTCTTTTAAGTATTATTCCGTTGTGGTTTCAGCATTATTTTCAGAACCCGAGCAGGGTTCTCGCATTAGCATAAGAATCCTGCCTGGTAGTTGAGATTTCTGGGTGGGGTGTACGTGGAGGACTTCTGTCAGCCCTGCCTTTGATTTGTTTACCTCCAGAGTTGGAAAGTGCATATTTGCGTGAGATGGGAAAAGTGTGGATCGTGCTTCAGATTTCATCCTGACACTTTGAAATGACCAGTGTGTTGGTAATTATTTGCATTTCCATGGCGTTTGGCACAGAAATAGTCATGAGGTCGGTCTCTGCATCCTGAAGCCTATGATGCTTTTTGCAGAGAAACCTCTGCTGAGCCCAGGTAACTTGCTATTTCCCATAGCTGGCACAGGAGCCTTGGAAGATAGGATTGTTTTCAGTATTATTTCACCATCCTTTCACCACTGTTTCAAGAACGGGAGCCCTTTTCAACCGTTAGTGGAAGAATCCTTCTTTGGAGATGAGATATTTTTCTGGGGTGGCAAGTGCAGGGCCTCTGTCAGTCCTGGGTTTGTTGGACTAGCGCCAGACATGAGAAGTGCGCCTTTGTGGGACAGGTGAATAGTGCGGATCCTGTTTCAGTCTAAAGACTGAAACAGGATCCGCACTATTCACCGTTCCTTTCAGAATCATTTGATTCATCAGCTAGGAATAGCGATTGCTTCACCAGACCAACCGAAGGCTAGGCCAAAGTAACTCGATGTTTCCAAGTGGTGTGTGGCCCAACTATTGAAAGAACCGCTAAGTGGAGAACTATTTGGCATTTTTCCGAAGCACTTTTCACCGTAATTGTCATAAGGTTGGTCTCTGCATCCTTGAGCATACCAGAGTCTTCACAGACGAAACAGGCTGAGGCCCAGTAATCTTGGCATTTCCAATAGTTGGTCCTAGAGACTACCAAGAAAGTGTTCTTTTAAGTATTATTCTGTTTTGGTTTCAGCATTATTTTCAGAACCCCAGCAGGGTTCTCGCATTAGCATAAGAATCCTGCCTGGTAGTTGAGATTTCTGGGTGGGGTGTAAGTGTGGGGCTTCTGTCAGCCCTGCCTTTGATTTGTTTACCTCCAGAGTTGGAAAGTGCATATTTGCGTGAGATGGGAAAAGTGTGGATCGTGCTTCAGATTTCATCCTGACACTTTGAAATGACCAGTGTGTTGGTAATTATTTGCATTTCCATGGCGTTTGGCACAGAAATAGTCATGAGGTCGGTCTCAGCATCCTGAAGCCTATGATGCTTTTTGCAGAGAAACCTCTGCTGAGGCCCAGGTAACTTGCTATTTCCCATAGCTGGCACAGGAGCCTTGGAAGATAGGATTGTTTTCAGTATTATTTCACCATCCTTTCACCACTGTTTCAAGAACGGGAGCCCTTTTCAACCGTTAGTGGAAGAATCCTTCTTTGGAGATGAGATATTTTTCTGGGGTGGCAAGTGCAGGGCCTCTGTCAGTCCTGGGTTTGTTGGACTAGCGCCAGACATGAGAAATGCGCCTTTGTGGGACAGGTGAATAGTGCGGATCCTGTTTCAGTCTAAAGACTGAAACAGGATCCGCACTATTCACCGTTCCTTTCAGAATCATTTGATTCATCAGCTAGGAATGGCGATTGCTTCACCAGACCAATCGAAGGCTAGGCCAAAGTAACTCGATGTTTCCAAGAGGTGTGTGGCCCAACTATTGAAAGAACCGCTAAGTGGAGAACTATTTGGCATTTTTCCGAAGCACTTTTCACCGTAATTGTCATAAGGTGGGTCTCTGCATCCTTGAGCATAGCAGAGTCTTCACAGACGAAACAGGCTGAGGCCCAGTAATCTTGGCATTTCCAATAGTTGGTCCTAGAGACTACCAAGAAAGTGTTCTTTTAAGTATTATTCCGTTGTGGTTTCAGCATTATTTTCAGAACCCGAGCAGGGTTCTCGCATTAGCATAAGAATCCTGCCTGGTAGTTGAGATTTCTGGGTGGGGTGTACGTGGAGGACTTCTGTCAGCCCTGCCTTTGATTTGTTTACCTCCAGAGTTGGAAAGTGCATATTTGCGTGAGATGGGAAAAGTGTGGATCGTGCTTCAGATTTCATCCTGACACTTTGAAATGACCAGTGTGTTGGTAATTATTTGCATTTCCATGGCGTTTGGCACAGAAATAGTCATGAGGTCGGTCTCTGCATCCTGAAGCCTATGATGCTTTTTGCAGAGAAACCTCTGCTGAGGCCCAGGTAACTTGCTTTTCCCATAGCTGGCACAGGAGCCTTGGAAGATAGGATTGTTTTCAGTATTATTTCACCATCCTTTCACCACTGTTTCAAGAACGGGAGCCCTTTTCAACCGTTAGTGGAAGAATCCTTCTTTGGAGATGAGATATTTTTCTGGGGTGGCAAGTGCAGGGCCTCTGTCAGTCCTGGGTTTGTTGGACTAGCGCCAGACATGAGAAGTGCGCCTTTGTGGGACAGGTGAATAGTGCGGATCCTGTTTCAGTCTAAAGGCTGAAACAGGATCCGCACTTTTCACCGTTCCTTTCAGAATCATTTGATTCATCAGTTAGGAATGGCGATTGCTTCACCAGACCAATCGAAAGCTAGGCCAAAGTAACTCGATGTTTCCAAGAGGTGTGTGGCCCAACTTTTGAAAGAACCGCTAAGTGGAGAACTATTTGGTATTTTTCCGAAGCACTTTTCACGGTAATTGTCAGAAGGTTGGTCTCTGCATCCTTGAGCATACCAGAGTCTTCACAGACGAAACAGGCTGAGGCCCAGTAATCTTGGCATTTCCAATAGTTGGTCCTAGAGACTACCAAGAAAGTGTTATTTTAAGTATTATTCCGTTGTGGTTTCAGCATTATTTTCAGAACTCGAGCAGGGTTCTCGCATTAGCATAAGAATCCTGCCTGGTTGTTGAGATTTCTGGGTTGGGTGTACGTGGAGGACTTCTGTCAGCCCTGCCTTTGATTTGTTTACCTCCAGAGTTGGAAAGTGCATATTTGCGTGAGATGGGAAAAGTGTGGATCGTGCTTCAGATTTCATCCTGACACTTTGAAATGACCAGTGTGTTGGTAATTATTTGCATTTCCATGGCGTTTGGCACAGAAATAGTCATGAGGTCGGTCTCTGCATCCTGAAGCCTATGATGCTTTTTGCTGAGAAACCTCTGCTGAGGCCCTGGTAACTTGCTATTTCCCATAGCTGGCACAGGAGCCTTGGAAGATAGGATTGTTTTCAGTATTATTTCACCATCCTTTCACCACTGTTTCAAGAACGGGAGCCCTTTTCAACCGTTAGTGGAAGAATCCTTCTTTGGAGATGAGATACTTTTCTGGGGTGGCTAGTGCAGGGCCTCTGTCAGTCCTGGGTTTGTTGGACTAGCGCCAGACATGAGAAGTGCGCCTTTGTGGGACAGGTGAATAGTGCGGATCCTGTTTCAGTCTAAAGACTGAAACAGGATCCGCACTTTTCACCGTTCCTTTCAGAATCATTTGATTCATCAGCTAGGAATGGCGATTGCTTCACCAGACCAATCGAAGGCTTGGCCAAAGTAACTCGATGTTTCCAAGTGGTGTGTGGCCCAACTATTGAAAGAACCGCTAAGTGGAGAACTATTTGGTATTTTTCCGAAGCACTTTTCACCGTAATTGTCATAAGGTTGGTCTCTGCATCCTTGAGCATACCAGAGTCTTCACAGACGAAACAGGCTGAGGCCCAGTAATCTTGGCATTTCCAATAGTTGGTCCTAGAGACTACCAAGAAAGTGTTCTTTTAAGTATTATTCTGTTGTGGTTTCAGCATTATTTTCAGAACCCCAGCAGGGTTCTCGCATTAGCATAAGAATCCTGCCTGGTAGTTGAGATTTCTGGGTGGGGTGTACGTGGAGGACTTCTGTCAGCCCTGCCTTTGATTTGTTTACCTCCAGAGTTGGAAAGTGCATATTTGCGTGAGATGGGAAAAGTGTGGATCGTGCTTCAGATTTCATAATGACACTTTGAAATGACCAGTGTGCTGGTAATTATTTGCCATTTCCATGGCGTTTGGCACCGTAATAGTCATGAGGTCGGTCTCTGCATCCTGAAGCCTATGATGCTTTTTGCAGAGAAACCTCTGCTGAGGCCCAGGTAACTTGCTATTTCCCATAGCTGGCACAGGAGCCTTGGAAGATAGGATTGTTTTCAGCATTATTTCACCATCCTTTCACCACTGTTTCAAGAACGGGAGCCCTTTTCAACCGTTACTGGAAGAATCCTTCTTTGGAGATGAGATATTTTTCTGGGGTGGCAAGTGCAGGGCCTCTGTCAGTCCTGGGTTTGTTAGACTAGCGCCAGACATGAGAAGTGCGCCTTTGTGGGACAGGTGAATAGTGCGGATCCTGTTTCAGTCTAAAGACTGAAACAGGATCCGCACTTTTCACCGTTCCTTTCAGAATCATTTGATTCATCAGCTAGGAATGGCGATTGCCTCACCAGACCAATCGAAGGCTAGGCCAAAGTAACTCGATGTTTCCAAGTGGTGTGTGGCCCAACTTTTGAAAGAACCGCTAAGTGGAGAACTATTTGGTATTTTTCCGAAGCACTTTTCACCGTAATTGTCATAAGGTTGGTCTCTGCATCCTTAAGCATACCAGAGTCTTCACAGACGAAACAGGCTGAGGCCCAGTAATCTTGGCATTTCCAATAGTTGGTCCTAGAGACTACCAAGAAAGTGTTCTTTTAAGTATTATTCCGTTGTGGTTTCAGCATTATTTTCAGAACCCGAGCAGGGTTCTCGCATTAGCATAAGAATCCTGCCTGGTAGTTGAGATTTCTGGGTGGGGTGTACATGGAGGACTTCTGTCAGCCCTGCCTTTGATTTGTTTACCTCCAGAGTTGGAATGTGCATATTTGCGTGAGATGGGAAAAGTGTGGATCGTGCTTCAGATTTCATCCTGACACTTTGAAATGACCAGTGTGTTGGTAATTATTTGCATTTCCATGGCCTTTGGCACAGAAATAGTCATGAGGTCGGTCTCTGCATCCTGAAGCCTATGATGCTTTTTGCAGAGAAACCTCTGCTGAGGCTCAGGTAACTTGCTATTTCCCACAGCTGGCACAGGAGCCTTGGAAGATAGGATTATTTTCAGTATTATTTCACCATCCTTTCACCACTGTTTCAAGAACGGGAGCCCTTTTCAACCGTTAGTGGAAGAATCCTTCTTTGGAGATGAGATATTTTTCTGGGGTGGCAAGTGCAGGGCCTCTGTCAGTCCTGGGTTTGTTGGACTAGCGCCAGACATGAGAAGTGCGCCTTTGTGGGACAGGTGAATAGTGCGGATCCTGTTTCAGCCTAAAGACTGAAACAGGATCCGCACTTTTCACCGTTCCTTTCAGAATCATTTGATTCATCAGTTAGGAATGGCGATTGCTTCACCAGACCAATCGAAAGCTAGGCCAAAGTAACTCGATGTTTCCAAGAGGTGTGTGGCCCAACTTTTGAAAGAACCACTAAGTGGAGAACTATTTGGTATTTTTCCGAAGCACTTTTCACGGTAATTGTCAGAAGGTTGGTCTCTGCATCCTTGAGCATACCAGAGTCTTCACAGACGAAACAGGCTGAGGCCCAGTAATCTTGGCATTTCCAATAGTTGGTCCTAGAGACTACCAAGAAAGTGTTATTTTAAGTATTATTCCGTTGTGGTTTCAGCATTATTTTCAGAACTCGAGCAGGGTTCTCGCATTAGCATAAGAATCCTGCCTGGTAGTTGAGATTTCTGGGTTGGGTGTACGTGGAGGACTTCTGTCAGCCCTGCCTTTGATTTGTTTACCTCCAGAGTTGGAAAGTGCATATTTGCGTGAGATGGGAAAAGTGTGGATCGTGCTTCAGATTTCATCCTGACACTTTGAAATGACCAGTGTGTTGGTAATTATTTGCATTTCCATGGCGTTTGGCACAGAAATAGTCATGAGGTCGGTCTCTGCATCCTGAAGCCTATGATGCTTTTTGCAGAGAAACCTCTGCTGAGGCCCAGGTAACTTGCTATTTCCCATAGCTGGCACAGGAGCCTTGGAAGATAGGATTGTTTTCAGTATTATTTCACCATCCTTTCACCACTGTTTCAAGAACGGGAGCCCTTTTCAACCGTTAGTGGAAGAATCCTTCTTGGAGATGAGATATTTTTCTGGGGTGGCAAGTGCAGGGCCTCTGTCAGTCCTGGGTTTGTTGGACTAGCGCCAGACATGAGAAGTGCGCCTTTGTGGGACAGGTGAATAGTGCGGATCCTGTTTCAGTCTAAAGACTGAAACAGGATCCGCACTTTTCACCGTTCCTTTCAGAATCATTTGATTCATCAGCTAGGAATAGCGATTGCTTCACCAGACCAATCGAAGGCTAGGCCAAAGTAACTCGATGTTTCCAAGTGGTGTGTGGCCCAACTATTGAAAGAACCGCTAAGAGGAGAACTATTTGGCATTTTTCCGAAGCACTTTTCACCGTAATTGTCCGAAGGTTGGTCTCTGCATCCTTGAGCATACCAGAGTCTTCACAGACGAAACAGGCTGAGGCCCAGTAATCTTGGCATTTCCAATAGTTGGTCCTAGAGACTACCAAGAAAGTGTTCTTTTAAGTATTATTCCGTTGTGGTTTCAGCATTATTTTCAGAACCCGAGCAGGGTTCTCGCATTAGCATAAGAATCCTGCCTGGTAGTTGAGATTTCTGGGTGGGGTGTACGTGGAGGACTTCTGTCAGCCCTGCCTTTGATTTGTTTACCTCCAGAGTTGGAAAGTGCATATTTGCGTGAGATGGGAAAAGTGTGGATCGTGCTTCAGATTTCATCCTGACACTTTGAAATGACCAGTGTGCTGGTAATTATTTGCCATTTCTATGGCGTTTGGCACCGTAATAGTCATGAGGTCGGTCTCTGCATCCTGAAGCCTATGATGCTTTTTGCAGAGAAACCTCTGCTGAGGCCCAGGTAACTTGCTATTTCCCATAGCTGGCACAGGAGCCTTGGAAGATAGGATTGTTTTCAGCATTATTTCACCATCCTTTCACCACTGTTTCAAGAACGGGAGCCCTTTTCAACCGTTACTGGAAGAATCCTTCTTTGGAGATGAGATATTTTTCTGGGGTGGCAAGTGCAGGGCCTCTGTCAGTCCTGGGTTTGTTAGACTAGCGCCAGACATGAGAAGTGCGCCTTTGTGGGACAGGTGAATAGTGCGGATCCTGTTTCAGTCTAAAGACTGAAACAGGATCCGCACTTTTCACCGTTCCTTTCAGAATCATTTGATTCATCAGCTAGGAATGGCGATTGCTTCACCAGACAAATCGAAGGCTTGGCCAAAGTAACTCGATGTTTCCAAGTGGTGTGTGGCCCAACTATTGAAAGAACCGCTAAGTGGAGAACTATTTGGTATTTTTCCGAAGCACTTTTCACCGTAATTGTCATAAGGTTGGTCTCTGCATCCTTGAGCATACCAGAGTCTTCACAGACGAAACAGGCTGAGGCCCAGTAATCTTGGCATTTCCAATAGTTGGTCCTAGAGACTACCAAGAAAGTGTTCTTTTAAGTATTATTCTGTTGTGGTTTCAGCATTATTTTCAGAACCCGAGCAGGGTTCTCGCATTAGCATAAGAATCCTGCCTGGTAGTTGAGATTTCTGGGTGGGGTGTACGTGGAGGACTTCTGTCAGCCCTGCCTTTGATTTGTTTACCTCCAGAGTTGGAAAGTGCATATTTGCGTGAGATGGGAAAAGTGTGGATCGTGCTTCAGATTTCATCCTGACACTTTGAAATGACCAGTGTGTTGGTAATTATTTGCCATTTCCATGGCGTTTGGCACCGTAATAGTCATGAGGTCGGTCTCTGCATCCTGAAGCCTATGATGCTTTTTGCAGAGAAACCTCTGCTGAGGCCCAGGTAACTTGCTATTTCCCATAGCTGGCACAGGAGCCTTGGAAGATAGGATTGTTTTCAGCATTATTTCACCATCCTTTCACCGCTGTTTCAAGAACGGGAGCCCTTTTCAACCGTTACTGGAAGAATCCTTCTTTGGAGATGAGATATTTTTCTGGGGTGGCAAGTGCAGGGCCTCTGTCAGTCCTGGGTTTGTTAGACTAGCGCCAGACATGAGAAGTGCGCCTTTGTGGGACAGGTGAATAGTGCGGATCCTGTTTCAGTCTAAAGACTGAAACAGGATCCGCACTTTTCACCGTTCCTTTCAGAATCATTTGATTCATCAGCTAGGAATGGCGATTGCTTCACCAGACCAATCGAAGGCTAGGCCAAAGTAACTCGATGTTTCCAAGAGGTGTGTGGCCCAACTATTGAAAGAACCGCTAAGTGGAGAACTATTTGGTATTTTTCCGAAGCACTTTTCACCGTAATTGTCATAAGGTTGGTCTCTGCATCCTTAAGCATACCAGAGTCTTCACAGACGAAACAGGCTGAGGCCCAGTAATCTTGGCATTTCCAATAGTTGGTCCTAGAGACTACCAAGAAAGTGTTCTTTTAAGTATTATTCCGTTGTGGTTTCAGCATTATTTTCAGAACCCCAGCAGGGTTCTCGCATTAGCATAAGAATCCTGCCTGGTAGTTGAGATTTCTGGGTGGGGTGTACATGGAGGACTTCTGTCAGCCCTGCCTTTGATTTGTTTACCTCCAGAGTTGGAATGTGCATATTTGCGTGAGATGGGAAAAGTGTGGATCGTGCTTCAGATTTCATCCTGACACTTTGAAATGACCAGTGTGTTGGTAATTATTTGCATTTCCATGGCGTTTGGCACAGAAATAGTCATGAGGTCGGTCTCTGCATCCTGAAGCCTATGATGCTTTTTGCAGAGAAACCTCTGCTGAGGCCCAGGTAACTTGCTATTTCCCATACCTGGCACAGGAGCCTTGGAAGATAGGATTGTTTTCAGTATTATTTCACCATCCTTTCACCACTGTTTCAAGAACGGGAACTCTTTTCAACCGTTAGTGGAAGAATCCTTCTTTGGAGATGAGATATTTTTCTGGGGTGGCAAGTGCAGGGCCTCTGTCAGTCCTGGGTTTGTTGGACTAGCGCCAGACATGAGAAGTGCGCCTTTGTGGGACAGGTGAATAGTGCGGATCCTGTTTCAGTCTAAAGACTGAAACAGGATCCGCACTTTTCACCGTTCCTTTCAGAATCATTTGATTCATCAGCTAGGAATGGCGATTGCTTCACCAGACCAATCGAAGGCTAGGCCAAAGTAACTCGATGTTTCCAAGAGGTGTGTGGCCCAACTATTGAAAGAACCGCTAAGTGGAGAACTATTTGGTATTTTTCCGAAGCACTTTTCACCGTAATTGTCATAAGGTTGGTCTCTGCATCCTTAAGCATACCAGAGTCTTCACAGACGAAACAGGCTGAGGCCCAGTAATCTTGGCATTTCCAATAGTTGGTCCTAGAGACTACCAAGAAAGTGTTCTTTTAAGTATTATTCCGTTGTGGTATCAGCATTATTTTCAGAACCCGAGCAGGGTTCTCGCATTAGCATAAGAATCCTGCCTGGTAGTTGAGATTTCTGGGTGGGGTGTAAGTGCTGGGCTTCTGTCAGCCCTGCCTTTGATTTGTTTACCTCCAGAGTTGGAATGTGCATATTTGCGTGAGATGGGAAAAGTGTGGATCGTGCTTCAGATTTCATCCTGACACTTTGAAATGACCAGTGTGCTGGTAATTATTTGCCATTTCCATGGCGTTTGGCACCGTAATAGTCATGAGGTCGGTCTCTGCATCCTGAAGCCTATGATGCTTTTTGCAGAGAAACCTCTGCTGAGGCCCAGGTAACTTGCTATTTCCCATAGCTGGCACAGGAGCCTTGGAAGATAGGATTGTTTTCAGTATTATTTCACCATCCTTTCACCACTGTTTCAAGAACGGGAACTCTTTTCAACCGTTAGTGGAAGAATCCTTCTTTGGAGATGAGATATTTTTCTGGGGTGGCAAGTGCAGGGCCTCTGTCAGTCCTGGGTTTGTTGGACTAGCGCCAGACATGAGAAGTGCGCCTTTGTGGGACAGGTGAATAGTGCGGATCCTGTTTCAGTCTAAAGACTGAAACAGGATCCGCACTTTTCACCGTTCCTTTCAGAATCATTTGATTCATCAGCTAGGAATGGCGATTGCTTCACCAGACCAATCGAAGGCTAGGCCAAAGTAACTCGATGTTTCCAAGAGGTGTGTGGCCCAACTATTGAAAGAACCGCTAAGTGGAGAACTATTTGGTATTTTTCCGAAGCACTTTTCACCGTAATTGTCATAAGGTTGGTCTCTGCATCCTTAAGCATACCAGAGTCTTCACAGACGAAACAGGCTGAGGCCCAGTAATCTTGGCATTTCCAATAGTTGGTCCTAGAGACTACCAAGAAAGTGTTCTTTTAAGTATTATTCCGTTGTGGTTTCAGCATTATTTTCAGAACCCGAGCAGGGTTCTCGCATTAGCATAAGAATCCTGCCTGGTAGTTGAGATTTCTGGGTGGGGTGTACATGGAGGACTTCTGTCAGCCCTGCCTTTGATTTGTTTACCTCCAGAGTTGGAAAGTGCATATTTGCGTGAGATGGGAAAAGTGTGGATCGTGCTTGAGATTTCATCCTGACACTTTGAAATGACCAGTGTGTTGGTAATTATTTGCATTTCCATGGCCTTTGGCACAGAAATAGTCATGAGGTCGGTCTCTGCATCCTGAAGCCTATGATGCTTTTTGCAGAGAAACCTCTGCTGAGGCTCAGGTAACTTGCTATTTCCCATAGCTGGCACAGGAGCCTTGGAAGATAGGATTATTTTCAGTATTATTTCACCATCCTTTCACCACTGTTTCAAGAACGGGAGCCCTTTTCAACCGTTAGTGGAAGAATCCTTCTTTGGAGATGAGATATTTTTCTGGGGTGGCAAGTGCAGGGCCTCTGTCAGTCCTGGGTTTGTTGGACTAGCGCCAGACATGAGAAGTTCGCCTTTGTGGGACAGGTGAATAGTGCGGATCCTGTTTCAGTCTAAAGGCTGAAACAGGATCCGCACTTTTCACCGTTCCTTTCAGAATCATTTGATTCATCAGTTAGGAATGGCGATTGCTTCACCAGACCAATCGAAAGCTAGGCCAAAGTAACTCGATGTTTCCAAGAGGTGTGTGGCCCAACTTTTGAAAGAACCACTAAGTGGAGAACTATTTGGTATTTTTCCGAAGCACTTTTCACGGTAATTGTCAGAAGGTTGGTCTCTGCATCCTTGAGCATACCAGAGTCTTCACAGACGAAACAGGCTGAGGCCCAGTAATCTTGGCATTTCCAATAGTTGGTCCTAGAGACTACCAAGAAAGTGTTATTTTAAGTATTATTCCGTTGTGGTTTCAGCATTATTTTCAGAACTCGAGCAGGGTTCTCGCATTAGCATAAGAATCCTGCCTGGTAGTTGAGATTTCTGGGTTGGGTGTACGTGGAGGACTTCTGTCAGCCCTGCCTTTGATTTGTTTACCTCCAGAGTTGGAAAGTGCATATTTGCGTGAGATGGGAAAAGTGTGGATCGTGCTTCAGATTTCATCCTGACACTTTGAAATGACCAGTGTGTTGGTAATTATTTGCATTTCCATGGCGTTTGGCACAGAAATAGTCATGAGGTCGGTCTCTGCATCCTGAAGCCTATGATGCTTTTTGCTGAGAAACCTCTGCTGAGGCCCTGGTAACTTGCTATTTCCCATAGCTGGCACAGGAGCCTTGGAAGATAGGATTGTTTTCAGTATTATTTCACCATCCTTTCACCACTGTTTCAAGAACGGGAGCCCTTTTCAACCGTTAGTGGAAGAATCCTTCTTTGGAGATGAGATATTTTTCTGGGGTGGCAAGTGCAGGGCCTCTGTCAGTCCTGGGTTTGTTGGACTAGCGCCAGACATGAGAAGTGCGCCTTTGTGGGACAGGTGAATAGTGCGGATCCTGTTTCAGTCTAAAGACTGAAACAGGATCCGCACTTTTCACCGTTCCTTTCAGAATCATTTGATTCATCAGCTAGGAATGGCGATTGCTTCACCAGACCAATCGAAGGCTTGGCCAAAGTAACTCGATGTTTTCAAGTGGTGTGTGGCCCAACTATTGAAAGAACCGCTAAGTGGAGAACTATTTGGTATTTTTCCGAAGCACTTTTCACCGTAATTGTCATAAGGTTGGTCTCTGCATCCTTGAGCATACCAGAGTCTTCACAGACGAAACAGGCTGAGGCCCAGTAATCTTGGCATTTCCAATAGTTGGTCCTAGAGACTACCAAGAAAGTGTTCTTTTAAGTATTATTCTGTTGTGGTTTCAGCATTATTTTCAGAACCCCAGCAGGGTTCTCGCATTAGCATAAGAATCCTGCCTGGTAGTTGAGATTTCTGGGTGGGGTGTACGTGGAGGACTTCTGTCAGCCCTGCCTTTGATTTGTTTACCTCCAGAGTTGGAAAGTGCATATTTGCGTGAGATGGGAAAAGTGTGGATCGTGCTTCAGATTTCATCCTGACACTTTGAAATGACCAGTGTGCTGGTAATTATTTGCCATTTCTATGGCGTTTGGCACCGTAATAGTCATGAGGTCGGTCTCTGCATCCTGAAGCCTATGATGCTTTTTGCAGAGAAACCTCTGCTGAGGCCCAGGTAACTTGCTATTTCCCATAGCTGGCACAGGAGCCTTGGAAGATAGGATTGTTTTCAGCATTATTTCACCATCCTTTCACCACTGTTTCAAGAACGGGAGCCCTTTTCAACCGTTACTGGAAGAATCCTTCTTTGGAGATGAGATATTTTTCTGGGGTGGCAAGTGCAGGGCCTCTGTCAGTCCTGGGTTTTTTAGACTAGCGCCAGACATGAGAAGTGCGCCTTTGTGGGACAGGTGAATAGTGCGGATCCTGTTTCAGTCTAAAGACTGAAACAGGATCCGCACTTTTCACCGTTCCTTTCAGAATCATTTGATTCATCAGCTAGGAATGGCGATTGCTTCACCAGACCAATCGAAGGCTTGGCCAAAGTAACTCGATGTTTCCAAGTGGTGTGTGGCCCAACTATTGAAAGAACCGCTAAGTGGAGAACTATTTGGTATTTTTCCGAAGCACTTTTCACCGTAATTGTCATAAGGTTGGTCTCTGCATCCTTGAGCATACCAGAGTCTTCACAGACGAAACAGGCTGAGGCCCAGTAATCTTGGCATTTCCAATAGTTGGTCCTAGAGACTACCAAGAAAGTGTTCTTTTAAGTATTATTCTGTTGTGGTTTCAGCATTATTTTCAGAACCCGAGCAGGGTTCTCGCATTGGCATAAGATTCCTGCCTGGTAGTTGAGATTTCTGGGTGGGGTGTACGTGGAGGACTTCTGTCAGCCCTGCCTTTGATTTGTTTACCTCCAGAGTTGGAAAGTGCATATTTGCGTGAGATGGGAAAAGTGTGGATCGTGCTTCAGATTTCATCCTGACACTTTGAAATGACCAGTGTGCTGGTAATTATTTGCCATTTCCATGGCGTTTGGCACCGTAATAGTCATGAGGTCGGTCTCTGCATCCTGAAGCCTATGATGCTTTTTGCAGAGAAACCTCTGCTGAGGCCCAGGTAACTTGCTATTTCCCATAGCTGGCACAGGAGCCTTGGAAGATAGGATTGTTTTCAGCATTATTTCACCATCCTTTCACCACTGTTTCAAGAACGGGAGCCCTTTTCAACCGTTACTGGAAGAATCCTTCTTTGGAGATGAGATATTTTTCTGGGGTGGCAAGTGCAGGGCCTCTGTCAGTCCTGGGTTTGTTAGACTAGCGCCAGACATGAGAAGTGCGCCTTTGTGGGACAGGTGAATAGTGCGGATCCTGTTTCAGTCTAAAGACTGAAACAGGATCCGCACTTTTCACCGTTCCTTTCAGAATCATTTGATTCATCAGCTAGGAATGGCGATTGCTTCACCAGACCAATCGAAGGCTAGGCCAAAGTAACTCGATGTTTCCAAGAGGTGTGTGGCCCAACTTTTGAAGGAACCGCTAAGTGGAGAACTATTTGGTATTTTTCCGAAGCACTTTTCACCGTAATTGTCATAAGGTTGGTCTCTGCATCCTTAAGCATACCAGAGTCTTCACAGACGAAACAGGCTGAGGCCCAGTAATCTTGGCATTTCCAATAGTTGGTCCTAGAGACTACCAAGAAAGTGTTCTTTTAAGTATTATTCCGTTGTGGTATCAGCATTATTTTCAGAACCCGAGCAGGGTTCTCGCATTAGCATAAGAATCCTGCCTGGTAGTTGAGATTTCTGGGTGGGGTGTAAGTGCTGGGCTTCTGTCAGCCCTGCCTTTGATTTGTTTACCTCCAGAGTTGGAATGTGCATATTTGCGTGAGATGGGAAAAGTGTGGATCGTGCTTCAGATTTCATCCTGACACTTTGAAATGACCAGTGTGCTGGTAATTATTTGCCATTTCCATGGCGTTTGGCACCGTAATAGTCATGAGGTCGGTCTCTGCATCCTGAAGCCTATGATGCTTTTTGCAGAGAAACCTCTGCTGAGGCCCAGGTAACTTGCTATTTCCCATAGCTGGCACAGGAGCCTTGGAAGATAGGATTGTTTTCAGTATTATTTCACCATCCTTTCACCACTGTTTCAAGAACGGGAACTCTTTTCAACCGTTAGTGGAAGAATCCTTCTTTGGAGATGAGATATTTTTCTGGGGTGGCAAGTGCAGGGCCTCTGTCAGTCCTGGGTTTGTTGGACTAGCGCCAGACATGAGAAGTGCGCCTTTGTGGGACAGGTGAATAGTGCGGATCCTGTTTCAGTCTAAAGACTGAAACAGGATCCGCACTTTTCACCGTTCCTTTCAGAATCATTTGATTCATCAGCTAGGAATGGCGATTGCTTCACCAGACCAATCGAAGGCTAGGCCAAAGTAACTCGATGTTTCCAAGAGGTGTGTGGCCCAACTTTTGAAAGAACCACTAAGTGGAGAACTATTTGGTATTTTTCCGAAGCACTTTTCACGGTAATTGTCAGAAGGTTGGTCTCTGCATCCTTGAGCATACCAGAGTCTTCACAGACGAAACAGGCTGAGGCCCAGTAATCTTGGCATTTCCAATAGTTGGTCCTAGAGACTACCAAGAAAGTGTTATTTTAAGTATTATTCCGTTGTGGTTTCAGCATTATTTTCAGAACTCGAGCAGGGTTCTCGCATTAGCATAAGAATCCTGCCTGGTAGTTGAGATTTCTGGGTTGGGTGTACGTGGAGGACTTCTGTCAGCCCTGCCTTTGATTTGTTTACCTCCAGAGTTGGAAAGTGCATATTTGCGTGAGATGGGAAAAGTGTGGATCGTGCTTCAGATTTCATCCTGACACTTTGAAATGACCAGTGTGTTGGTAATTATTTGCATTTCCATGGCGTTTGGCACAGAAATAGTCATGAGGTCGGTCTCTGCATCCTGAAGCCTATGATGCTTTTTGCTGAGAAACCTCTGCTGAGGCCCTGGTAACTTGCTATTTCCCATAGCTGGCACAGGAGCCTTGGAAGATAGGATTGTTTTCAGTATTATTTCACCATCCTTTCACCACTGTTTCAAGAACGGGAGCCCTTTTCAACCGTTAGTGGAAGAATCCTTCTTTGGAGATGAGATATTTTTCTGGGGTGGCAAGTGCAGGGCCTCTGTCAGTCCTGGGTTTGTTGGACTAGCGCCAGACATGAGAAGTGCGCCTTTGTGGGACAGGTGAATAGTGCGGATCCTGTTTCAGTCTAAAGACTGAAACAGGATCCGCACTTTTCACCGTTCCTTTCAGAATCATTTGATTCATCAGCTAGGAATGGCGATTGCTTCACCAGACCAATCGAAGGCTTGGCCAAAGTAACTCGATGTTTTCAAGTGGTGTGTGGCCCAACTATTGAAAGAACCGCTAAGTGGAGAACTATTTGGTATTTTTCCGAAGCACTTTTCACCGTAATTGTCATAAGGTTGGTCTCTGCATCCTTGAGCATACCAGAGTCTTCACAGACGAAACAGGCTGAGGCCCAGTAATCTTGGCATTTCCAATAGTTGGTCCTAGAGACTACCAAGAAAGTGTTCTTTTAAGTATTATTCTGTTGTGGTTTCAGCATTATTTTCAGAACCCCAGCAGGGTTCTCGCATTAGCATAAGAATCCTGCCTGGTAGTTGAGATTTCTGGGTGGGGTGTACGTGGAGGACTTCTGTCAGCCCTGCCTTTGATTTGTTTACCTCCAGAGTTGGAAAGTGCATATTTGCGTGAGATGGGAAAAGTGTGGATCGTGCTTCAGATTTCATCCTGACACTTTGAAATGACCAGTGTGCTGGTAATTATTTGCCATTTCTATGGCGTTTGGCACCGTAATAGTCATGAGGTCGGTCTCTGCATCCTGAAGCCTATGATGCTTTTTGCAGAGAAACCTCTGCTGAGGCCCAGGTAACTTGCTATTTCCCATAGCTGGCACAGGAGCCTTGGAAGATAGGATTGTTTTCAGCATTATTTCACCATCCTTTCACCACTGTTTCAAGAACGGGAGCCCTTTTCAACCGTTATTGGAAGAATCCTTCTTTGGAGATGAGATATTTTTCTGGGGTGGCAAGTGCAGGGCCTCTGTCAGTCCTGGGTTTTTTAGACTAGCGCCAGACATGAGAAGTGCGCCTTTGTGGGACAGGTGAATAGTGCGGATCCTGTTTCAGTCTAAAGACTGAAACAGGATCCGCACTTTTCACCGTTCCTTTCAGAATCATTTGATTCATCAGCTAGGAATGGCGATTGCTTCACCAGACCAATCGAAGGCTTGGCCAAAGTAACTCGATGTTTCCAAGTGGTGTGTGGCCCAACTATTGAAAGAACCGCTAAGTGGAGAACTATTTGGTATTTTTCCGAAGCACTTTTCACCGTAATTGTCATAAGGTTGGTCTCTGCATCCTTGAGCATACCAGAGTCTTCACAGACGAAACAGGCTGAGGCCCAGTAATCTTGGCATTTCCAATAGTTGGTCCTAGAGACTACCAAGAAAGTGTTCTTTTAAGTATTATTCTGTTGTGGTTTCAGCATTATTTTCAGAACCCGAGCAGGGTTCTCGCATTGGCATAAGATTCCTGCCTGGTAGTTGAGATTTCTGGGTGGGGTGTACGTGGAGGACTTCTGTCAGCCCTGCCTTTGATTTGTTTACCTCCAGAGTTGGAAAGTGCATATTTGCGTGAGATGGGAAAAGTGTGGATCGTGCTTCAGATTTCATCCTGACACTTTGAAATGACCAGTGTGCTGGTAATTATTTGCCATTTCCATGGCGTTTGGCACCGTAATAGTCATGAGGTCGGTCTCTGCATCCTGAAGCCTATGATGCTTTTTGCAGAGAAACCTCTGCTGAGGCCCAGGTAACTTGCTATTTCCCATAGCTGGCACAGGAGCCTTGGAAGATAGGATTGTTTTCAGCATTATTTCACCATCCTTTCACCACTGTTTCAAGAACGGGAGCCCTTTTCAACCGTTACTGGAAGAATCCTTCTTTGGAGATGAGATATTTTTCTGGGGTGGCAAGTGCAGGGCCTCTGTCAGTCCTGGGTTTGTTAGACTAGCGCCAGACATGAGAAGTGCGCCTTTGTGGGACAGGTGAATAGTGCGGATCCTGTTTCAGTCTAAAGACTGAAACAGGATCCGCACTTTTCACCGTTCCTTTCAGAATCATTTGATTCATCAGCTAGGAATGGCGATTGCTTCACCAGACCAATCGAAGGCTAGGCCAAAGTAACTCGATGTTTCCAAGAGGTGTGTGGCCCAACTTTTGAAAGAACCGCTAAGTGGAGAACTATTTGGTATTTTTCCGAAGCACTTTTCACCGTAATTGTCATAAGGTTGGTCTCTGCATCCTTAAGCATACCAGAGTCTTCACAGACGAAACAGGCTGAGGCCCAGTAATCTTGGCATTTCCAATAGTTGGTCCTAGAGACTACCAAGAAAGTGTTCTTTTAAGTATTATTCCGTTGTGGTATCAGCATTATTTTCAGAACCCGAGCAGGGTTCTCGCATTAGCATAAGAATCCTGCCTGGTAGTTGAGATTTCTGGGTGGGGTGTAAGTGCTGGGCTTCTGTCAGCCCTGCCTTTGATTTGTTTACCTCCAGAGTTGGAATGTGCATATTTGCGTGAGATGGGAAAAGTGTGGATCGTGCTTCAGATTTCATCCTGACACTTTGAAATGACCAGTGTGCTGGTAATTATTTGCCATTTCCATGGCGTTTGGCACCGTAATAGTCATGAGGTCGGTCTCTGCATCCTGAAGCCTATGATGCTTTTTGCAGAGAAACCTCTGCTGAGGCCCAGGTAACTTGCTATTTCCCATAGCTGGCACAGGAGCCTTGGAAGATAGGATTGTTTTCAGTATTATTTCACCATCCTTTCACCACTGTTTCAAGAACGGGAACTCTTTTCAACCGTTAGTGGAAGAATCCTTCTTTGGAGATGAGATATTTTTCTGGGGTGGCAAGTGCAGGGCCTCTGTCAGTCCTGGGTTTGTTGGACTAGCGCCAGACATGAGAAGTGCGCCTTTGTGGGACAGGTGAATAGTGCGGATCCTGTTTCAGTCTAAAGACTGAAACAGGATCCGCACTTTTCACCGTTCCTTTCAGAATCATTTGATTCATCAGCTAGGAATGGCGATTGCTTCACCAGACCAATCGAAGGCTAGGCCAAAGTAACTCGATGTTTCCAAGAGGTGTGTGGCCCAACTATTGAAAGAACCGCTAAGTGGAGAACTATTTGGTATTTTTCCGAAGCACTTTTCACCGTAATTGTCATAAGGTTGGTCTCTGCATCCTTAAGCATACCAGAGTCTTCACAGACGAAACAGGCTGAGGCCCAGTAATCTTGGCATTTCCAATAGTTGGTCCTAGAGACTACCAAGAAAGTGTTCTTTTAAGTATTATTCCGTTGTGGTTTCAGCATTATTTTCAGAACCCGAGCAGGGTTCTCGCATTAGCATAAGAATCCTGCCTGGTAGTTGAGATTTCTGGGTGGGGTGTACATGGAGGACTTCTGTCAGCCCTGCCTTTGATTTGTTTACCTCCAGAGTTGGAAAGTGCATATTTGCGTGAGATGGGAAAAGTGTGGATCGTGCTTGAGATTTCATCCTGACACTTTGAAATGACCAGTGTGTTGGTAATTATTTGCATTTCCATGGCCTTTGGCACAGAAATAGTCATGAGGTCGGTCTCTGCATCCTGAAGCCTATGATGCTTTTTGCAGAGAAACCTCTGCTGAGGCTCAGGTAACTTGCTATTTCCCATAGCTGGCACAGGAGCCTTGGAAGATAGGATTATTTTCAGTATTATTTCACCATCCTTTCACCACTGTTTCAAGAACGGGAGCCCTTTTCAACCGTTAGTGGAAGAATCCTTCTTTGGAGATGAGATATTTTTCTGGGGTGGCAAGTGCAGGGCCTCTGTCAGTCCTGGGTTTGTTGGACTAGCGCCAGACATGAGAAGTTCGCCTTTGTGGGACAGGTGAATAGTGCGGATCCTGTTTCAGTCTAAAGGCTGAAACAGGATCCGCACTTTTCACCGTTCCTTTCAGAATCATTTGATTCATCAGTTAGGAATGGCGATTGCTTCACCAGACCAATCGAAAGCTAGGCCAAAGTAACTCGATGTTTCCAAGAGGTGTGTGGCCCAACTTTTGAAAGAACCACTAAGTGGAGAACTATTTGGTATTTTTCCGAAGCACTTTTCACGGTAATTGTCAGAAGGTTGGTCTCTGCATCCTTGAGCATACCAGAGTCTTCACAGACGAAACAGGCTGAGGCCCAGTAATCTTGGCATTTCCAATAGTTGGTCCTAGAGACTACCAAGAAAGTGTTATTTTAAGTATTATTCCGTTGTGGTTTCAGCATTATTTTCAGAACTCGAGCAGGGTTCTCGCATTAGCATAAGAATCCTGCCTGGTAGTTGAGATTTCTGGGTTGGGTGTACGTGGAGGACTTCTGTCAGCCCTGCCTTTGATTTGTTTACCTCCAGAGTTGGAAAGTGCATATTTGCGTGAGATGGGAAAAGTGTGGATCGTGCTTCAGATTTCATCCTGACACTTTGAAATGACCAGTGTGTTGGTAATTATTTGCATTTCCATGGCGTTTGGCACAGAAATAGTCATGAGGTCGGTCTCTGCATCCTGAAGCCTATGATGCTTTTTGCTGAGAAACCTCTGCTGAGGCCCTGGTAACTTGCTATTTCCCATAGCTGGCACAGGAGCCTTGGAAGATAGGATTGTTTTCAGTATTATTTCACCATCCTTTCACCACTGTTTCAAGAACGGGAGCCCTTTTCAACCGTTAGTGGAAGAATCCTTCTTTGGAGATGAGATATTTTTCTGGGGTGGCAAGTGCAGGGCCTCTGTCAGTCCTGGGTTTGTTGGACTAGCGCCAGACATGAGAAGTGCGCCTTTGTGGGACAGGTGAATAGTGCGGATCCTGTTTCAGTCTAAAGACTGAAACAGGATCCGCACTTTTCACCGTTCCTTTCAGAATCATTTGATTCATCAGCTAGGAATGGCGATTGCTTCACCAGACCAATCGAAGGCTTGGCCAAAGTAACTCGATGTTTTCAAGTGGTGTGTGGCCCAACTATTGAAAGAACCGCTAAGTGGAGAACTATTTGGTATTTTTCCGAAGCACTTTTCACCGTAATTGTCATAAGGTTGGTCTCTGCATCCTTGAGCATACCAGAGTCTTCACAGACGAAACAGGCTGAGGCCCAGTAATCTTGGCATTTCCAATAGTTGGTCCTAGAGACTACCAAGAAAGTGTTCTTTTAAGTATTATTCTGTTGTGGTTTCAGCATTATTTTCAGAACCCCAGCAGGGTTCTCGCATTAGCATAAGAATCCTGCCTGGTAGTTGAGATTTCTGGGTGTGGTGTACGTGGAGGACTTCTGTCAGCCCTGCCTTTGATTTGTTTACCTCCAGAGTTGGAAAGTGCATATTTGCGTGAGATGGGAAAAGTGTGGATCGTGCTTCAGATTTCATCCTGACACTTTGAAATGACCAGTGTGCTGGTAATTATTTGCCATTTCTATGGCGTTTGGCACCGTAATAGTCATGAGGTCGGTCTCTGCATCCTGAAGCCTATGATGCTTTTTGCAGAGAAACCTCTGCTGAGGCCCAGGTAACTTGCTATTTCCCATAGCTGGCACAGGAGCCTTGGAAGATAGGATTGTTTTCAGCATTATTTCACCATCCTTTCACCACTGTTTCAAGAACGGGAGCCCTTTTCAACCGTTACTGGAAGAATCCTTCTTTGGAGATGAGATATTTTTCTGGGGTGGCAAGTGCAGGGCCTCTGTCAGTCCTGGGTTTTTTAGACTAGCGCCAGACATGAGAAGTGCGCCTTTGTGGGACAGGTGAATAGTGCGGATCCTGTTTCAGTCTAAAGACTGAAACAGGATCCGCACTTTTCACCGTTCCTTTCAGAATCATTTGATTCATCAGCTAGGAATGGCGATTGCTTCACCAGACCAATCGAAGGCTTGGCCAAAGTAACTCGATGTTTCCAAGTGGTGTGTGGCCCAACTATTGAAAGAACCGCTAAGTGGAGAACTATTTGGTATTTTTCCGAAGCACTTTTCACCGTAATTGTCATAAGGTTGGTCTCTGCATCCTTGAGCATACCAGAGTCTTCACAGACGAAACAGGCTGAGGCCCAGTAATCTTGGCATTTCCAATAGTTGGTCCTAGAGACTACCAAGAAAGTGTTCTTTTAAGTATTATTCTGTTGTGGTTTCAGCATTATTTTCAGAACCCGAGCAGGGTTCTCGCATTAGCATAAGAATCCTGCCTGGTAGTTGAGATTTCTGGGTGGGGTGTACGTGGAGGACTTCTGTCAGCCCTGCCTTTGATTTGTTTACCTCCAGAGTTGGAAAGTGCATATTTGCGTGAGATGGGAAAAGTGTGGATCGTGCTTCAGATTTCATCCTGACACTTTGAAATGACCAGTGTGCTGGTAATTATTTGCCATTTCCATGGCGTTTGGCACCGTAATAGTCATGAGGTCGGTCTCTGCATCCTGAAGCCTATGATGCTTTTTGCAGAGAAACCTCTGCTGAGGCCCAGGTAACTTGCTATTTCCCATAGCTGGCACAGGAGCCTTGGAAGATAGGATTGTTTTCAGCATTATTTCACCATCCTTTCACCACTGTTTCAAGAACGGGAGCCCTTTTCAACCGTTAGTGGAAGAATCCTTCTTTGGAGATGAGATATTTTTCTGGGGTGGCAAGTGCAGGGCCTCTGTCAGTCCTGGGTTTGTTAGACTAGCGCCAGACATGAGAAGTGCGCCTTTGTGGGACAGGTGAATAGTGCGGATCCTGTTTCAGTCTAAAGACTGAAACAGGATCCGCACTTTTCACCGTTCCTTTCAGAATCATTTGATTCATCAGCTAGGAATGGCGATTGCTTCACCAGACCAATCGAAGGCTAGGCCAAAGTAACTCGATGTTTCCAAGAGGTGTGTGGCCCAACTTTTGAAAGAACCGCTAAGTGGAGAACTATTTGGTATTTTTCCGAAGCACTTTTCACCGTAATTGTCATAAGGTTGGTCTCTGCATCCTTAAGCATACCAGAGTCTTCACAGACGAAACAGGCTGAGGCCCAGTAATCTTGGCATTTCCAATAGTTGGTCCTAGAGACTACCAAGAAAGTGTTCTTTTAAGTATTATTCCGTTGTGGTTTCAGCATTATTTTCAGAACCCGAGCAGGGTTCTCGCATTAGCATAAGAATCCTGCCTGGTAGTTGAGATTTCTGGGTGGGGTGTACATGGAGGACTTCTGTCATCCCTGCCTTTGATTTGTTTACCTCCAGAGTTGGAATGTGCATATTTGCGTGAGATGGGAAAAGTGTGGATCGTGCTTCAGATTTCATCCTGACACTTTGAAATGACCAGTGTGTTGGTAATTATTTGCATTTCCATGGCGTTTGGCACAGAAATAGTCATGAGGTCGGTCTCTGCATCCTGAAGCCTATGATGCTTTTTGCAGAGAAACCTCTGCTGAGGCCCAGGTAACTTGCTATTTCCCATAGCTGGCACAGGAGCCTTGGAAGATAGGATTGTTTTCAGTATTATTTCACCATCCTTTCACCACTGTTTCAAGAACGGGAACTCTTTTCAACCGTTAGTGGAAGAATCCTTCTTTGGAGATGAGATATTTTTCTGGGGTGGCAAGTGCAGGGCCTCTGTCAGTCCTGGGTTTGTTGGACTAGCGCCAGACATGAGAAGTGCGCCTTTGTGGGACAGGTGAATAGTGCGGATCCTGTTTCAGTCTAAAGACTGAAACAGGATCCGCACTTTTCACCGTTCCTTTCAGAATCATTTGATTCATCAGCTAGGAATGGCGATTGCTTCACCAGACCAATCGAAGGCTAGGCCAAAGTAACTCGATGTTTCCAAGAGGTGTGTGGCCCAACTATTGAAAGAACCGCTAAGTGGAGAACTATTTGGTATTTTTCCGAAGCACTTTTCACCGTAATTGTCATAAGGTTGGTCTCTGCATCCTTAAGCATACCAGAGTCTTCACAGACGAAACAGGCTGAGGCCCAGTAATCTTGGCATTTCCAATAGTTGGTCCTAGAGACTACCAAGAAAGTGTTCTTTTAAGTATTATTCCGTTGTGGTATCAGCATTATTTTCAGAACCCGAGCAGGGTTCTCGCATTAGCATAAGAATCCTGCCTGGTAGTTGAGATTTCTGGGTGGGGTGTAAGTGCTGGGCTTCTGTCAGCCCTGCCTTTGATTTGTTTACCTCCAGAGTTGGAATGTGCATATTTGCGTGAGATGGGAAAAGTGTGGATCGTGCTTCAGATTTCATCCTGACACTTTGAAATGACCAGTGTGCTGGTAATTATTTGCCATTTCCATGGCGTTTGGCACCGTAATAATCATGAGGTCGGTCTCTGCATCCTGAAGCCTATGATGCTTTTTGCAGAGAAACCTCTGCTGAGGCCCAGGTAACTTGCTATTTCCCATAGCTGGCACAGGAGCCTTGGAAGATAGGATTGTTTTCAGTATTATTTCACCATCCTTTCACCACTGTTTCAAGAACGGGAACTCTTTTCAACCGTTAGTGGAAGAATCCTTCTTTGGAGATGAGATATTTTTCTGGGGTGGCAAGTGCAGGGCCTCTGTCAGTCCTGGGTTTGTTGGACTAGCGCCAGACATGAGAAGTGCGCCTTTGTGGGACAGGTGAATAGTGCGGATCCTGTTTCAGTCTAAAGACTGAAACAGGATCCGCACTTTTCACCGTTCCTTTCAGAATCATTTGATTCATCAGCTAGGAATGGCGATTGCTTCACCAGACCAATCGAAGGCTAGGCCAAAGTAACTCGATGTTTCCAAGAGGTGTGTGGCCCAACTATTGAAAGAACCGCTAAGTGGAGAACTATTTGGTATTTTTCCGAAGCACTTTTCACCGTAATTGTCATAAGGTTGGTCTCTGCATCCTTAAGCATACCAGAGTCTTCACAGACGAAACAGGCTGAGGCCCAGTAATCTTGGCATTTCCAATAGTTGGTCCTAGAGACTACCAAGAAAGTGTTCTTTTAAGTATTATTCCGTTGTGGTTTCAGCATTATTTTCAGAACCCGAGCAGGGTTCTCGCATTAGCATAAGAATCCTGCCTGGTAGTTGAGATTTCTGGGTGGGGTGTACATGGAGGACTTCTGTCAGCCCTGCCTTTGATTTGTTTACCTCCAGAGTTGGAAAGTGCATATTTGCGTGAGATGGGAAAAGTGTGGATCGTGCTTGAGATTTCATCCTGACACTTTGAAATGACCAGTGTGTTGGTAATTATTTGCATTTCCATGGCCTTTGGCACAGAAATAGTCATGAGGTCGGTCTCTGCATCCTGAAGCCTATGATGCTTTTTGCAGAGAAACCTCTGCTGAGGCTCAGGTAACTTGCTATTTCCCATAGCTGGCACAGGAGCCTTGGAAGATAGGATTATTTTCAGTATTATTTCACCATCCTTTCACCACTGTTTCAAGAACGGGAGCCCTTTTCAACCGTTAGTGGAAGAATCCTTCTTTGGAGATGAGATATTTTTCTGGGGTGGCAAGTGCAGGGCCTCTGTCAGTCCTGGGTTTGTTGGACTAGCGCCAGACATGAGAAGTTCGCCTTTGTGGGACAGGTGAATAGTGCGGATCCTGTTTCAGTCTAAAGACTGAAACAGGATCTGCACTTTTCACCGTTCCTTTCAGAATCATTTGATTCATCAGCTAGGAATGGCGATTGCTTCACCACACCAATCAAAGGCTAGGCCAAAGTAACTCGATGTTTCCAAGAGGTGTGTGGCCCAACTATTGAAAGAACCGCTAAGTGGAGAACTATTTGGTATTTTTCCGAAGCACTTTTCACCGTAATTGTCATAAGGTTGGTCTCTGCATCCTTAAGCATACCAGAGTCTTCACAGACGAAACAGGCTGAGGCCCAGTAATCTTGGCATTTCCAATAGTTGGTCCTAGAGACTACCAAGAAAGTGTTCTTATAAGCATTATTCCTTTGTGGTTTCAGCATTATTTTCAGTACCAGAGCAGGGTTCTGGCATTAGCATAAGAATCCTGCCTGGTAGTTGAGATTTCTGGGTGGGGTGTAAGTGCGGGCTACTGTCAGCCCTGCCTTGTTTTGTTTACCTCCAGAGTTGGAAAGTGCATATTTGCGTGAGATGGGAAAAGTGTGGATTGTGCTTCAGATTTCATCCTGATACTTTGAAATGACCAGTGTGTTGGTTATTATTTGCCATTTCCATGGCGTTTGGCACCGTAATAGTCATGAGGTCGGTCTCTGCATCCTGAAGCCTATGATGCTTTTTGCAGAGAAACCTCTGCTGAGGCCCAGGTAACTTGCTATTTCCCATAGCTGGCACAGGAGCCTTGGAAGATAGGATTGTTTTCAGCATTATTTCACCATCCTTTCACCACTGTTTCAAGAACGGGAGCCCTTTTCAACCGTTAGTGGAAGAATCCTTCTTTGGAGATGAGATATTTTTCTGGGGTGGCAAGTGCAGGGCCTCTGTCAGTCCTGGGTTTGTTGGACTAGCGCCAGACATGAGAAGTGCGCCTTTGTGGGACAGATGAATAGTGCGGATCCTGTTTCAGTCTAAAGACTGAAACAGGATCCGCACTTTTCACCGTTCCTTTCAGAATCATTTGATTCATCAGCTAGGAATGGCGATTGCTTCACCAGACCAATCGAAGGCTAGGCCAAAGTAACTCGATGTTTCCAAGAGGTGTGTGGCCCAACTTTTGAAAGAACCGCTAAGTGGAGAACTATTTGGTATTTTTCCGAAGCACTTTTCACCGTATTGTCATAAGGTTGGTCTGTGCATCCTTAAGCATACCAGAGTCTTCACAGACGAAACAGGCTGAGGCCCAGTAATCTTGGCATTTCCAATAGTTGGTCCTAGAGACTACCAAGAAAGTGTTCTTTTAAGTATTATTCTGTTGTGGTTTCAGCATTATTTTCAGAACCTGAGCAGGGTTCTCGCATTAGCATAAGAATCCTGCCTGGTAGTTGAGATTTCTGGGAGGGGTGTAAGTGCTGGGCTTCTGTTAGCCCTGCCTTTGATTTGTTTACCTCCAGAGTTGGAAAGTGCATATTTGCGTGAGATGGGAAAAGTGTGGATCGTGCTTCAGATTTCATCCTGACACTTTGAAATGACCAGTGTGTTGGTAATTATTTGCATTTCCATGGCGTTTGGCACAGAAATAGTCATGAGGTCGGTCTCTGCATCCTGAACCTTTGATGCTTTTTGCAGAGAAACCTCTGCTGAGGCCCAGGTAACTTGCTATTTCCCATAGCTGGCACAGGAGCCTTGGAAGATAGGATTGTTTTCTGTATTATTTCACAATCCTTTCACCACTGTTTCAAGAACGGGAGCCCTTTTCAACCGTTAGTGGAAGAATCCTTCTTTGGAGATGAGATATTTTTCGGGGTGGCAAGTGCAGGGCCTCTGTCAGTCCTGGGTTTGTTGGACTTGCGCCAGACATGAGAAGTGCGCCTTTCTGGGTCAGGTGAATAGTGCGGATCCTGTTTCAGTCTAAAGACTGAAACAGGATCTGCACTTTTCACCGTTCCTTTCAGAATCATTTGATTCATCAGCTAGGAATGGCGATTGCTTCACCAGACCAATCGAAGGCTAGGCCAAAGTAACTCGATGTTTCCAAGAGGTGTGTGGCCCAACTATTGAAAGAACCGCTAAGTGGAGAACTATTTGGTATTTTTCCGAAGCACTTTTCACCGTAATTGTCATAAGGTTGGTCTCTGCATCCTTAAGCATACCAGAGTCTTCACAGACGAAACAGGCTGAGGCCCAGTAATCTTGGCATTTCCAGTAGTTGGTCCTGGAGACTACCAAGAAAGTGTTCTTTTAAGTATTATTCCGTTGTGGTTTCAGCATTATTTTCAGAACCCGAGCAGGGTTCTCGCATTAGCATAAGAATCCTGCCTGGTAGTTGAGGTTTCTGGGTGGGGTGTACGTGGAGGACTTCTGTCAGCCCTGCTTTGGTTTCTTTACCTCCAGAGTTGGAAAGTGCATATTTGCGTGAGATGGGAAAAGTGTGGATCGTGCTTCAGATTTCATCCTGACACTTTGAAATGACCAGTGTGTTGGTAATTATTTGCATTTCCATGGCGTTTGGCACAGAAATAGTCATGAGGTCGGTCTCTGCATCCTGAAGCCTACGATGCTTTTTGCAGAGAAACCTCTGCTGAGGCCCAGGTAACTTGCTATTTCCCATAGCTGGCACAGGAGCCTTGGAAGATAGGATTGTTTTCAGCATTATTTCACCATCCTTTCACCACTGTTTCAAGAACGGGAGCCCTTTTCAACCGTTAGTGGAAGAATCCTTCTTTGGAGATGAGATATTTTTCTGGGGTGGCAAGTGCAGGGCCTCTGTCAGTCCTGGGTTTGTTGGACTAGCGCCAGACATGAGAAGTGCGCCTTTGTGGGACAGGTGAATAGTGCGGATCCTGTTTCAGTCTAAAGACTGAAACAGGATCCGCACTTTTCACCGTTCTTTTCAGAATCATTTGATTCATCAGCTAGGAATGGCGATTGCTTCACCAGACCAATCGAAGGCTAGGCCAAAGTAACTCGATGTTTCCAAGAGGTGTGTGGCCCAACTTTTGAAAGAACCGCTAAGTGGAGAACTATTTGGTATTTTTCCGAAGCACTTTTCACCGTAATTGTCATAAGGTTGGTCTCTGCATCCTTAAGCATACCAGAGTCTTCACAGACGAAACAGGCTGAGGCCCAGTAATCTTGGCATTTCCAATAGTTGGTCCTAGAGACTACCAAGAAAGTGTTCTTTTCAGTATTATTCCGTTGTGGTTTCAGCATTATTTTCAGAACGCCAGCAGGGTTCTCGCATTAGCATAAGAATCCTGCCTGGTAGTTGAGATTTCTGGGAGGGGTGTAAGTGCGGGGCTTCTGTCAGCCCTGCCTTTGATTTGTATACCTCCAGAGTTGGAAAGTGCATATTTGCGTGAGATGGGAAAAGTGTGGATCGTGCTTCAGATTTCATCCTGACACTTTGAAATGACCAGTGTGTTGGTAATTATTTGCATTTCCATGGCGTTTGGCACAGAAATAGTCATGAGGTCGGTCTCTGCATCCTGAAGCCTATGATGCTTTTTGCAGAGAAACCTCTGCTGAGGCCCAGGTAACTTGCTATTTCCCATAGCTGGCACTGGAGCCTTGGAAGATAGGATTGTTTTCAGTATTATTTCACCATCCTTTCACCACTGTTTCAAGAACGGGAGCCCTTTTCAACCGTTAGTGGAAGAATCCTTCTTTGGAGATGAGATATTTTTCTGGGGTGGCAAGTGCAGGGCCTCTGTCAGTCCTGGGTTTGTTGGACTAGCGCCAGACATGAGAAGTGCGCCTTTGTGGGACAGGTGAATAGTGCGGATCCTGTTTCAGTCTAAAGACTGAATCAGGATCCGCACTTTTCACCGTTCCTTTCAGAATCATTTGATTCATCAGCTAGGAATGGCGATTGCTTCACCAGACCTATCGAAGGCTAGGCCAAAGTAACTCGATGTTTCCAAGAGGTGTGTGGCCCAACTTTTGCAAGAACCGCTAAGTGGAGAACTATTTGGTATTTTTCCGAACCACTTTTCACCGTAATTGTCATAAGGTTGGTCTCTGCATCCTTAAGCATACCAGAGTCTTCACAGACGACACAGGCTGAGGCCCAGTAATCTTGGCATTTCCAATAGTTGGTCCTAGAGACTACCAAGAAAGTGTTCTTATAAGCATTATTCCTTTGTGGTTTCAGCATTATTTTCAATACCCGAGCAGGGTTCTGGCATTAGCATAAGAATCCTGCCTGGTAGTTGAGATTTCTGGGTGGGGTGTAAGTGCGGGGCTACTGTCGCCCTGCCTTTGTTTTGTTTACCTCCAGAGTTGGAAAGTGCATATTTGCGTGAGATGGGAAAAGTGTGGATCGTGCTTCAGATTTCATCCTGACACTTTGAAATGACCAGTGTGTTGGTAATTATTTGCCATTTCCATGGCGTTTGGCACCGTAATAGTCATGAGGTCGGTCTCTGCATCCTGAAGCCTATGATGCTTTTTGCAGAGAAACCTCTGCTGAGGCCCAGGTAACTTGCTATTTCCCATAGCTGGCACAGGAGCCTTGGAAGATAGGATTGTTTTCAGCATTATTTCACCATCCTTTCACCACTGTTTCAACAACGGGAGCCCTTTTCAACCGTTAGTGGAAGAATCCTTCTTTGAAGATGAGATATTTTTCTGGGGTGGCAAGTGCAGGGCCTCTGTCAGTCCTGGGTTTGTTGGACTAGCGCCAGACATGAGAAGTGCGCCTTTGTGGGACAGGTGAATAGTGCGGATCCTGTTTCAGTCTAAAGACTGAAACAGGATCCGCACTTTTCACCGTTCCTTTCAGAATCATTTGATTCATCAGCTAGGAATGGCGATTGCTTCACCAGACCAATCGAAGGCTAGGCCAAAGTAACTCGATGTTTCCAAGAGGTGTGTGGCCCAACCTTTGAAAGAACCGCTAAGTGGAGAACTATTTGGTATTTTTCCGAAGCACTTTTCACCGTATTGTCATAAGGTTGGTCTCTGCATCCTTAAGCATACCAGAGTCTTCACAGACGAAACAGGCTGAGGCCCAGTAATCTTGGCATTTCCAATAGTTGGTCCTAGAGACTACCAAGAAAGTGTTCTTTTAAGTATTATTCTGTTGTGGTTTCAGCATTATTTTCAGAACCCCAGCAGGGTTCTCGCATTAGCATAAGAATCCTGCCTGGTAGTTGAGGTTTCTGGGTGGGGTGTAAGTGCGGGGCTTCTGTCAGCCCTGCCTTTGATTTGTTTACCTCCAGAGTTGGAAAGTGCATATTTGCGTGAGATGGGAAAAGTGTGGATCGTGCTTCAGATTTCATCCTGACATTTTGAAATGACCAGTGTGTTGGTAATTATTTGCATTTCCATGGCGTTTGGCACAGAAATAGTCATGAGGTCGGTCTCTGCATCCTGAAGCCTATGATGCTTTTTGCAGAGAAACCTCTGCTGAGGCCCAGGTAACTTGCTATTTCCCATAGCTGGCACAGGAGCCTTGGAAGATAGGATTGTTTTCAGTATTATTTCACCATCCTTTCACCACTGTTTCAAGAACGGGAGCCCTTTTCAACCGTTAGTGGAAGAATCCTTCTTTGGAGATGAGATATTTTTCTGGGGTGGCAAGTGCAGGGCCTCTGTCAGTCCTGGGTTTGTTGGACTAGCGCCAGACATGAGAAGTGCGCCTTTGTGGGACAGGTGAATAGTGCGGATCCTGTTTCAGTCTAAAGACTGAAACAGGATCCGCACTTTTCACCGTTCCTTTCAGAATCATTTGATTCATCAGCTAGGAATGGCGATTGCTTCACCAGACCAATCGAAGGCTAGGCCAAACTAACTCGATGTTTCCAAGAGGTGTGTGGCCCAACTATTGAAAGAACCGCTAAGGGGAGAACTATTTGGTATTTTTCCGAAGCACTTTTCACCGTAATTGTCATAAGGTTGGTCTCTGCATCCTTAAGCATACCAGAGTCTTCACAGATGAAACAGGCTGAGGCCCAGTAATCTTGGCATTTCCAATACTTGGTCCTAGAGACTACCAAGAAAGTGTTCTTATAAGCATTATTCCTTTGTGGTTTCAGCATTATTTTCAGTACCCGAGCAGGGTTCTGGCATTAGCGTAAGAATCCTGCCTGGTAGTTGAGATTTCTGGGTGGGGTGTAAGTGCGGGGCTTCTGTCAGCCCTGCCTTTGTTTTGTTTACCTCCAGAGTTGGAAAGTGCATATTTGCGTGAGATGGGAAAAGTGTGGATCGTGCTTCAGATTTCATCCTGACACTTTGAAATGACCAGTGTGTTGGTAATTATTTGCCATTTCCATGGCGTTTGGCACCGTAATAGTCATGAGGTCGGTCTCTGCATCCTGAAGCCTATGATGCTTTTTGCAGAGAAACCTCTGCTGAGGCCCAGGTAACTTGCTATTTCCCATAGCTGGCACAGGAGCCTTGGAAGATAGGATTGTTTTCAGTATTATTTCACCATCCTTTCACCACTGTTTCAAGAACGGGAGCCCTTTTCAACCGTTAGTGGAAGAATCCTTCTTTGGAGATGAGATATTTTTCTGGGGTGGCAAGTGCAGGGCCTCTGTCAGTCCTGGGTTTGTTGGACTAGCGCCAGACATGAGAAGTGCGCCTTTGTGGGACAGGTGAATAGTGCGGATCCTGTTTCAGTGTAAAGACTGAAACAGGATCCGCACTTTTCACCGTTCCTTTCAGAATGATTTGATTCATCAGCTAGGAATGGCGATTGCTTCACCAGACCAATCGAAGGCTAGGCCAAAGTAACTCGATGTTTCCAAGAGGTGTGTGGCCCAACTATTGAAAGAACCGCTAAGTGGAGAACTATTTGGTATTTTTCCGAAGCACTTTTCACCGTAATTGTCATAAGGTTGGTCTCTGCATCCTTAAGCATAGCAGAGTCTTCACAGACGAAACAGGCTGAGGCCCAGTAATCTTGGCATTTCCAATAGTTGGTCCTAGAGACTACCAAGAAAGTGTTCTTATAAGCATTATTCCTTTGTGTTTTCAGCATTATTTTCAGAACCTGAGCAGGGTTCTCGCATTAGCATAAGAATCCTGCCTGGTAGTTGAGGTTTATGGGTGGGGTGTAAGTGCGGGGCTTCTGTCAGCCCTGACTTTGATTTGTTTACCTCCAGAGTTGGAAAGTGCATGTTTGCGTGAGATGGGAAAAGTGTGGATCGTGCTTCAGATTTCATGCTGACACTTTGAAATGACCAGTGTGTTGGTAATTATTTGCCATTTCCATGGCGTTTGGCACCGTAATAGTCATGAGGTCGGTCTCTGCATCCTGAAGCCTATGATGCTTTTTGCAGAGAAACCTCTGCTGAGGCCCAGGTAACTTGCTATTTCCCATAGCTGGCACAGGAGCCTTGGAAGATAGGATTGTTTTCAGCATTATTTCACCATCCTTTCACCACTGTTTCAAGAACGGGAGCCCTTTTCAACCGTTAGTGGAAGAATCCTTCTTTGGAGATGAGATATTTTTCTGGGGTGGCAAGTGCAGGGCCTCTGTCCGTCCTGGGTTTGTTGGACTAGCGCCAGACATGAGAAGTGCGCCTTTGTGGGACAGGTGAATAGTGCGGATCCTGTTTCAGTCTAAAGACTGAAACAGGATCCGCACTTTCCACCGTTCCTTTCAGAATCATTTGATTCATCAGCTAGGAATGGCGATTGCTTCACCAGACCAATCGAAGGCTAGGCCAAAGTAACTCGATGTTTCCAAGAGGTGTGTGGCCCAACTTTTGAAAGAACCGCTAAGTGGAGAACTATTTGGTATTTTTCCGAAGCACTTTTCACCGTATTGTCATAAGGTTGGTCTCTGCATCCTTAAGCATACCAGAGTCTTCACAGACGAAACAGGCTGAGGCCCAGTAATCTTGGCATTTCCAATAGTTGGTCCTAGAGACTACCAAGAAAGTGTTCTTTTAAGTATTATTCTGTTGTGGTTTCAGCATTATTTTCAGAACCTGAGCAGGGTTCTCGGATTAGCATAAGAATCCTGCCTGGTAGTTGAGATTTCTGGGAGGGGTGTAAGTGCGGGGCTTCTGTCAGCCCTGCCTTTGATTTGTATACCTCCAGAGTTGGAAAGTGCATATTTGCGTGAGATGGGAAAAGTGTGGATCGTGCTTCAGATTTCATCCTGACACTTTGAAATGACCAGTGTGTTGGTAATTATTTGCATTTCCATGGCGTTTGGCACAGAAATAGTCATGAGGTCGGTCTCTGCATCCTGAAGCCTATGATGCTTTTTGCAGAGAAACCTCTGCTGAGGCCCAGGTAACTTGCTATTTCCCATAGCTGGCACTGGAGCCTTGGAAGATAGGATTGTTTTCAGTATTATTTCACCATCCTTTCACCACTGTTTCAAGAACGGGAGCCCTTTTCAACCGTTAGGGGAAGAATCCTTCTTTGGAGATGAGATATTTTTCTGGGGTGGCAAGTGCAGGGTCTCTGTCAGTCCTGGGTTTGTTGGACTAGCGCCAGACATGAGAAGTGCGCCTTTGTGGGACAGGTGAATAGTGCGGATCCTGTTTCAGTCTAAAGACTGAATCAGGATCCGCACTTTTCACCGTTCCTTTCAGAATCATTTGATTCATCAGCTAGGAATGGCGATTGCTTCACCAGACCTATCGAAGGCTAGGCCAAAGTAACTCGATGTTTCCAAGAGGTGTGTGGCCCAACTTTTGCAAGAACCGCTAAGTGGAGAACTATTTGGTATTTTTCCGAACCACTTTTCACCGTAATTGTCATAAGGTTGGTCTCTGCATCCTTAAGCATACCAGAGTCTTCACAGACGACACAGGCTGAGGCCCAGTAATCTTGGCATTTCCAATAGTTGGTCCTAGAGACTACCAAGAAAGTGTTCTTATAAGCATTATTCCTTTGTGGTTTCAGCATTATTTTCAATACCCGAGCAGGGTTCTGGCATTAGCATAAGAATCCTGCCTGGTAGTTGAGATTTCTGGGTGGGGTGTAAGTGCGGGGCTACTGTCGCCCTGCCTTTGTTTTGTTTACCTCCAGAGTTGGAAAGTGCATATTTGCGTGAGATGGGAAAAGTGTGGATCGTGCTTCAGATTTCATCCTGACACTTTGAAATGACCAGTGTGTTGGTAATTATTTGCCATTTCCATGGCGTTTGGCACCGTAATAGTCATGAGGTCGGTCTCTGCATCCTGAAGCCTATGATGCTTTTTGCAGAGAAACCTCTGCTGAGGCCCAGGTAACTTGCTATTTCCCATAGCTGGCACAGGAGCCTTGGAAGATAGGATTGTTTTCAGCATTATTTCACCATCCTTTCACCACTGTTTCAAGAACGGGAGCCCTTTTCAACCGTTAGTGGAAGAATCCTTCTTTGAAGATGAGATATTTTTCTGGGGTGGCAAGTGCAGGGCCTCTGTCAGTCCTGGGTTTGTTGGACTAGCGCCAGACATGAGAAGTGCGCCTTTGTGGGACAGGTGAATAGTGCGGATCCTGTTTCAGTCTAAAGACTGAAACAGGATCCGCACTTTTCACCGTTCCTTTCAGAATCATTTGATTCATCAGCTAGGAATGGCGATTGCTTCACCAGACCAATCGAAGGCTAGGCCAAAGTAACTCGATGTTTCCAAGAGGTGTGTGGCCCAACCTTTAAAAGAACCGCTAAGTGGAGAACTATTTGGTATTTTTCCGAAGCACTTTTCACCGTATTGTCATAAGGTTGGTCTCTGCATCCTTAAGCATACCAGAGTCTTCACAGACGAAACAGGCTGAGGCCCAGTAATCTTGGCATTTCCAATAGTTGGTCCTAGAGACTACCAAGAAAGTGTTCTTTTAAGTATTATTCCGTTGTGGTTTCAGCATTATTTTCAGAACCCCAGCAGGGTTCTCGCATTAGCATAAGAATCCTGCCTGGTAGTTGAGTTTTCTGGGTGGGGTGTAAGTGCGGGGCTTCTGTCAGCCCTGCCTTTGATTTGTTTACCTCCAGAGTTGGAAAGTGCATGTTTGCGTGAGATGGGAAAAGTGTGGATCGTGCTTCAGATTTCATGCTGACACTTTGAAATGACCAGTGTGTTGGTAATTATTTGCCATTTCCATGGCGTTTGTCACCGTAATAGTCATGAGGTCGGTCTCTGCATCCTGAAGCCTATGATGCTTTTTGCAGAGAAACCTCTGCTGAGGCCCAGGTAACTTGCTATTTCCCATAGCTGGCACAGGAGCCTTGGAAGATAGGATTGTTTTCAGTATTATTTCACCATCCTTTCAACACTGTTTCAAAAACGGGAGCCCTTTTCAACCGTTAGTGGAAGAATCCTTCTTTGGAGATGAGATATTTTTCTGGGGTGGCAAGTGCAGGGCCTCTGTCAGTCCTGGGTTTGTTGGACTAGCGCCAGACATGAGAAGTGCGCCTTTGTGGGACAGGTGAATAGTGCGGAGCCTGTTTCAGTCTAAAGACTGAAACAGGATCCGCACTTTTCACCGTTCCTTTCAGAATCATTTGATTCATCAGCTAGGAATGGCGATTGCTTCACCAGACCAATCGAAGGCTAGGCCAAACTAACTCGATGTTTCCAAGAGGTGTGTGGCCCAACTATTGAAAGAACTGCTAAGTGGAGAACTATTTGGTATTTTTCCGAAGCACTTTTCACCGTAATTGTCATAAGGTTGGTCTCTGCATCCTTAAGCATAGCAGAGTCTTCACAGACGAAACAGGCTGAGGCCCAGTAATCTTGGCATTTCCAATAGTTGGTCCTAGAGACTACCAAGAAAGTGTTCTTATAAGCATTATTCCTTTGTGGTTTCAGCATTATTTTCAGAACCCCAGCAGGGTTCTCGCATTAGCATAAGAATCCTGCCTGGTAGTTGAGGTTTCTGGGTGGGGTGTAAGTGCGGGGCTTCTGTCAGCCCTGCCTTTGATTTGTTTACCTCCAGAGTTGGAAAGTGCATATTTGCGTGAGATGGGAAAAGTGTGGATCGTGCTTCAGATTTCATCCTGACATTTTGAAATGACCAGTGTGTTGGTAATTATTTGCATTTCCATGGCGTTTGGCACAGAAATAGTCATGAGGTCGGTCTCTGCATCCTGAAGCCTATGATGCTTTTTGCAGAGAAACCTCTGCTGAGGCCCAGGTAACTTGCTATTTCCCATAGCTGGCACAGGAGCCTTGGAAGATAGGATTGTTTTCAGTATTATTTCACCATCCTTTCACCACTGTTTCAAGAACGGGAGCCCTTTTCAACCGTTAGTGGAAGAATCCTTCTTTGGAGATGAGATATTTTTCTGGGGTGGCAAGTGCAGGGCCTCTGTCAGTCCTGGGTTTGTTGGACTAGCGCCAGACATGAGAAGTGCGCCTTTGTGGGACAGGTGAATAGTGCGGATCCTGTTTCAGTCTAAAGACTGAAACAGGATCCGCACTTTTCACCGTTCCTTTCAGAATCATTTGATTCATCAGCTAGGAATGGCGATTGCTTCACCAGACCAATCGAAGGCTAGGCCAAACTAACTCGATGTTTCCAAGAGGTGTGTGGCCCAACTATTGAAAGAACCGCTAAGTGGAGAACTATTTGGTATTTTTCCGAAGCACTTTTCACCGTAATTGTCATAAGGTTGGTCTCTGCATCCTTAAGCATAGCAGAGTCTTCACAGACGAAACAGGCTGAGGCCCAGTAATCTTGGCATTTCCAATAGTTGGTCCTAGAGACTACCAAGAAAGTGTTCTTATAAGCATTATTCCTTTGTGTTTTCAGCATTATTTTCAGAACCTGAGCAGGGTTCTGGCATTAGCATAAGAATCCTGCCTGGTAGTTGAGGTTTATGGGTGGGGTGTAAGTGCGGGGCTTCTGTCAGCCCTGACTTTGATTTGTTTACCTCCAGAGTTGGAAAGTGCATGTTTGCGTGAGATGGGAAAAGTGTGGATCGTGCTTCAGATTTCATGCTGACACTTTGAAATGACCAGTGTGTTGGTAATTATTTGCCATTTCCATGGCGTTTGGCACCGTAATAGTCATGAGGTCGGTCTCTGCATCCTGAAGCCTATGATGCTTTTTGCAGAGAAACCTCTGCTGAGGCCCAGGTAACTTGCTATTTCCCATAGCTGGCACAGGAGCCTTGGAAGATAGGACTGTTTTCAGTATTATTTCACCATCCTTTCACCACTGTTTCAAGAACGGGAGCCCTTTTCAACCGTTAGTGGAAGAATCCTTCTTTGGAGATGAGATATTTTTCTGGGGTGGCAAGTGCAGGGCCTCTGTCAGTCCTGGGTTTGTTGGACTAGCGCCAGACATGAGAAGTGCGCCTTTGTGGGACAGGTGAATAGTGCGGATCCTGTTTCAGTCTAAAGACTGAAACAGGATCCGCACTTTTCACCGTTCCTTTCAGAATCATTTGATTCATCAGCTAGGAATGGCGATTGCTTCACCAGACCAATCGAAGGCTAGGCCAAAGTAACTCGATGTTTGCAAGAGGTGTGTGGCCCAACTTTTGAAAGAACCGCTAAGTGGAGAACTATTTGGTATTTTTCCGAAGCACTTTTCACCGTAATTGTCATAAGGTTGGTCTCCGCATCCTTAAGCATACCAGAGTCTTCACAGACGAAACAGGCTGAGGCCCAGTAATCTTGGCATTTCCAGTAGTTGGTCCTAGAGACTACCAAGAAAGTGTTCTTTTAAGTATTATTCCGTTGTGGTTTCAGCATTATTTTCAGTACCCGAGCAGGGTTCTGGCATTAGCATAAGAATCCTGCCTGGTAGTTGAGATTTCTGGGTGGGGTGTAAGTGCGGGGCTTCTGTCAGCCCTGCCTTTGATTTGTTTACCTCCAGAGTTGGAAAGTGCATATTTGCGTGAGATGGGAAAAGTGTGGATCGTGCTTCAGATTTCATCCTGACACTTTGAAATGACCAGTGTGTTGGTAATTATTTGCCATTTCCATGGCGTTTGGCACCGTAATAGTCATGAGGTCGGTCTCTGCATCCTGAAGCCTATGATGCTTTTTGCAGACAAACCTCTGCTGAGGCCCAGGTAACTTGCTATTTCCCATAGCTGGCACAGGAGCCTTGGAAGATAGGATTGTTTTCAGCATTATTTCACCATCCTTTCACCACTGTTTCAAGAACGGGAGCCCTTTTCAACCGTTAGTGGAAGAATCCTTCTTTGGAGATGAGATATTTTTCTGGGGTGGCAAGTGCAGGGCCTCTGTCAGTCCTGGGTTTGTTGGACTAGCGCCAGACATGAGAAGTGCGCCTTTGTGGGACAGGTGAATAGTGCGGATCCTGTTTCAGCCTAAAGACTGAAACAGGATCCACACTTTTCACCGTTCCTTTCACAATCATTTGATTCATCAGCTAGGAATGGCGATTGCTTCACCAGACCAATCGAAGGCTAGGCCAAAGTAACTCGATGTTTCCAAGAGGTGTGTGGCCCAACTTTTGAAAGAACCGCTAAGTGGAGAACTATTTGGTATTTTTCCGAAGCACTTTTCACCGTAATTGTCATAAGGTGGGTCTCTGCATCCTTCAGCATACCAGAGTCTTCACAGACGAAATAGGCTGAGGCCCAGTAATCTTGGCATTTCCAGTAGTTGGTCCTAGAGACTACCAAGAAAGTGTTCTTTTAAGTATTATTCCGTTGTGGTTTCAGCATTATTTTCAGTACCCGAGCAGGGTTCTGGCATTAGCATAAGAATCCTGCCTGATAGTTGTGATTTCTGGGTGGGGTGTAAGTGCGGGGCTTCTGTCAGCCCTGCCTTTGATTTGTTTACCTCCAGAGTTGGAAAGTGCATATTTGCGTGAGATGGGAAAAGTGTGGATCGTGCTTCAGATTTCATCCTGACACTTTGAAATGACCAGTGTGTTGGTAATTATTTGCATTTCCATGGCGTTTGGCACCGTAATAGTCATGAGGTCGGTCTCTGCATCCTGAAGCCTATGATGCTTTTTGCAGACAAACCTCTGCTGAGGCCCAGGTAACTTGCTATTTCCCATAGCTGGCACAGGAGCCTTGGAAGATAGGATTGTTTTCAGCATTATTTCACCATCCTTTCACCACTGTTTCAAGAACGGGGGCCCTTTTCAACCGTTAGTGGAAGAATCCTTCTTTGGAGATGAGATATTTTTCTGGGGTGGCAAGTGCAGGGCCTCTGTCAGTCCTGGGTTTGTTGGACTAGCGCCAGACATGAGAAGTGCGCCTTTGTGGGACAGGTGAATAGTGCGGATCCTGTTTCAGCCTAAAGACTGAAACAGGATCCACACTTTTCACCGTTCCTTTCACAATCATTTGATTCATCAGCTAGGAATGGCGATTGCTTCACCAGACCAATCGAAGGCTAGGCCAAAGTAACTCGATGTTTCCAAGAGGTGTGTGGCCCAACTTTTGAAAGAACCGCTAAGTGGAGAACTATTTGGTATTTTTCCGAAGCACTTTTCACCGTAATTGTCATAAGGTTGGTCTCTGCATCCTTAAGCATAGCAGAGTCTTCACAGACGAAACAGGCTGAGGCCCAGTAATCTTGGCATTTCCAATAGTTGGTCCTAGAGACTACCAAGAAAGTGTTCTTATAAGCATTATTCCTTTGTGGTTTCAGCATTATTTTCAGTACCCGAGCAGGGTTCTGGCATTAGCATAAGAATCCTGCCTGGTAGTTGAGATTTCTGGGTGGGGTGTAAGTGCGGGGCTTCTGTCAGCCCTGCCTTTGTTTTGTTTACCTCCAGAGTTGGAAAGTGCATATTTGCGTGAGATGGGAAAAGTGTGGATCGTGCTTCAGATTTCATCCTGACACTTTGAAATGACCAGTGTGTTGGTAATTATTTGCCATTTCCATGGCGTTTGGCACCGTAATAGTCATGAGGTCGGTCTCTGCATCCTGAAGCCTATGATGCTTTTTGCAGAGAAACCTCTGCTGAGGCCCAGGTAACTTGCTATTTCCCATAGCTGGCACAGGAGCCTTGGAACATAGGATTGTTTTCAGTATTATTTCACCATCCTTTCACCACTGTTTCAAGAACGGGAGCCCTTTTCAACCGTTAGTGGAAGAATCCTTCTTTGGAGATGAGATATTTTTCTGGGGTGGCAAGTGCAGGGCCTCTGTCAGTCCTGGGTTTGTTGGACTAGCGCCAGACATGAGAAGTGCGCCTTTGTGGGACAGGTGAATAGTGCGGATCCTGTTTCAGTCTAAAGACTGAAACAGGATCCGCACTTTTCACCGTTCCTTTCAGAATCATTTGATTCATCAGCTAGGAATGGCGATTGCTTCACCAGACCAATCGAAGGCTAGGCCAAACTAACTCGATGTTTCCAAGAGGTGTGTGGCCCAACTATTGAAAGAACCGCTATGTGGAGAACTATTTGGTATTTTTCCGAAGCACTTTTCACCGTAATTGTCATAAGGTTGGTCTCTGCATCCTTAAGCATAGCAGAGTCTTCACAGACGAAACAGGCTGAGGCCCAGTAATCTTGGCATTTCCAATAGTTGGTCCTAGAGACTACCAAGAAAGTGTTCTTATAAGCATTATTCCTTTGTGTTTTCAGCATTATTTTCAGAACCTGAGCAGGGTTCTCGCATTAGCATAAGAATCCTGCCTGGTAGTTGAGGTTTATGGGTGGGGTGTAAGTGCGGGGCTTCTGTCAGCCCTGCCTTTGATTTGTTTACCTCCAGAGTTGGAAAGTGCATATTTGCGTGAGATGGGAAAAGTGTGGATCGTGCTTCAGATTTCATCCTGACACTTTGAAATGACCAGTGTGTTGGTAATTATTTGCATTTCCATGGCGTTTGGCACCGTAATAGTCATGAGGTCGGTCTCTGCATCCTGAAGCCTATGATGCTTTTTGCAGAGAAACCTCTGCTGAGGCCCAGGTAACTTGCTATTTCCCATAGCTGGCACAGGAGCCTTGGAAGATAGGACTGTTTTCAGTATTATTTCACCATCCTTTCACCACTGTTTCAAGAACGGGAGCCCTTTTCAACCGTTAGTGGAAGAATCCTTCTTTGGAGATGAGATATTTTTCTGGGGTGGCAAGTGCAGGGCCTCTGTCAGTCCTGGGTTTGTTGGACTAGCGCCAGACATGAGAAGTGCGCCTTTGTGGGACAGGTGAATAGTGCGGATCCTGTTTCAGTCTAAAGACTGAAACAGGATCCGCACTTTTCACCGTTCCTTTCAGAATCATTTGATTCATCAGCTAGGAATGGCGATTGCTTCACCAGACCAATCGAAGGCTAGGCCAAACTAACTCGATGTTTCCAAGAGGTGTGTGGCCCAACTTTTGAAAGAACCGCTAAGTGGAGAACTATTTGGTATTTTTCCGAAGCACTTTTCACCGTAATTGTCATAAGGTTGGTCTCTGCATCCTTAAGCATACCAGAGTCTTCACAGACGAAACAGGCTGAGGCCCAGTAATCTTGGCATTTCCAGTAGTTGGTCCTAGAGACTACCAAGAAAGTGTTCTTTTAAGTATTATTCCGTTGTGGTTTCAGCATTATTTTCAGTACCCGAGCAGGGTTCTGGCATTAGCATAAGAATCCTGCCTGGTAGTTGAGATTTCTGGGTGGGGTGTAAGTGCGGGGCTTCTGTCAGCCCTGCCTTTGATTTGTTTACCTCCAGAGTTGGAAAGTGCATATTTGCGTGAGATGGGAAAAGTGTGGATCGTGCTTCAGATTTCATCCTGACACTTTGAAATGACCAGTGTGTTGGTAATTATTTGCCATTTCCATGGCGTTTGGCACCGTAATAGTCATGAGGTCGGTCTCTGCATCCTGAAGCCTATGATGCTTTTTGCAGACAAACCTCTGCTGAGGCCCAGGTAACTTGCTATTTCCCATAGCTGGCACAGGAGCCTTGGAAGATAGGATTGTTTTCAGCATTATTTCACCATCCTTTCACCACTGTTTCAAGAACGGGAGCCCTTTTCAACCGTTAGTGGAAGAATCCTTCTTTGGAGATGAGATATTTTTCTGGGGTGGCAAGTGCAGGGCCTCTGTCAGTCCTGGGTTTGTTGGACTAGCGCCAGACATGAGAAGTGCGCCTTTGTGGGACAGGTGAATAGTGCGGATCCTGTTTCAGCCTAAAGACTGAAACAGGATCCGCACTTTTCACCGTTCCTTTCACAATCATTTGATTCATCAGCTAGGAATGGCGATTGCTTCACCAGACCAACCGAAGGCTAGGCCAAAGTAACTCGATGTTTCCAAGAGGTGTGTGGCCCAACTTTTGAAAGAACCGCTAAGTGGAGAACTATTTGGTATTTTTCCGAAGCACTTTTCACCGTAATTGTCATAAGGTTGGTCTCTGCATCCTTAAGCATACCAGAGTCTTCACAGACGAAACAGGCTGAGGCCCAGTAATCTTGGCATTTCCAATAGTTGGTCCTAGAGACTACCAAGAAAGTGTTCTTATAAGCATTATTCCTTTGTGGTTTCAGCATTATTTTCAGTACCCGAGCAGGGTTCTGGCATTAGCATAAGAATCCTGCCTGGTAGTTGAGATTTCTAGGTGGGGTGTAAGTGCGGGGCTTCTGTCAGCCCTGCCTTTGTTTTGTTTACCTCCAGAGTTGGAAAGTGCATATTTGCGTGAGATGGGAAAAGTGTGGATCGTGCTTCAGATTTCATCCTGACACTTTGAAATGACCAGTGTGTTGGTAATTATTTGCCATTTCCATGGCATTTGGCACCGTAATAGTCATGAGGTCGGTCTCTGCATCCTGAAGCCTATGATGCTTTTTGCAGAGAAACCTCTGCTGAGGCCCAGGTAACTTGCTATTTCCCATAGCTGGCACAGGAGCCTTGGAAGATAGGATTGTTTTCAGCATTATTTCACCATCCTTTCACCACTGTTTCAAGAACGGGAGCCCTTTTCAACCGTTAGTGGAAGAATCCTTCTTTGGAGATGAGATATTTTTCTGGGGTGGCAAGTGCAGGGCCTCTGTCAGTCCTGGGTTTGTTGGACTAGCGCCAGACATGAGAAGTGCGCCTTTGTGGGACAGGTGAATAGTGCGGATCCTGTTTCAGTCTAAACACTGAAACAGGATCCGCACTTTTCACCGTTCCTTTCAGAATCATTTGATTCATCAGCTAGGAATGGCGATTGCTTCACCAGACCAATCGAAGGCTAGGCCAAACTAACTCGATGTTTCCAAGAGGTGTGTGGCCCAACTTTTGAAAGAACCGCTAAGTGGAGAACTATTTGGTATTTTTCCGAAGCACTTTTCACCGTAATTGTCATAAGGTTGGTCTCTGCATCCTTAAGCATACCAGAGTCTTCACAGACGAAACAGGCTGAGGCCCAGTAATCTTGGCATTTCCAATAGTTGGTCCTAGAGACTACCAAGAAAGTGTTCTTTTAAGTATTATTCTGTTGTGGTTTCAGCATTATTTTCAGAACCTGAGCAGGGTTCTCGCATTAGCATAAGAATCCTGCCTGGTAGTTGAGACTTCTGGGTGGGGTGTAAGTGCTGGGCTTCTGTCAGCCCTGCCTTTGATTTGTTTACCTCCAGAGTTGGAAAGTGCATATTTGCGTGAGATGGGAAAAGTGTGGATCGTGCTTCAGATTTCATCCTGACACTTTGAAATGACCAGTGTGTTGGTAATTATTTGCCATTTCCATGGCGTTTGGCACCGTAATAGTCATGAGGTCGGTCTCTGCATCCTGAAGCCTATGATGCTTTTTGCAGACAAACCTCTGCTGAGGCCCAGGTAACTTGCTATTTCCCATAGCTGGCACAGGAGCCTTGGAAGATAGGATTGTTTTCAGCATTATTTCACCATCCTTTCACCACTGTTTCAAGAACGGGAGCCCTTTTCAACCGTTAGTGGAAGAATCCTTCTTTGGAGATGAGATATTTTTCTGGGGTGGCAAGTGCAGGGCCTCTGTCAGTCCTGGGTTTGTTGGACTAGCGCCAGACATGAGAAGTGCGCCTTTGTGGGACAGGTGAATAGTGCGGATCCTGTTTCAGCCTAAAGACTGAAACAGGATCCGCACTTTTCACCGTTCCTTTCACAATCATTTGATTCATCAGCTAGGAATGGCGATTGCTTCACCAGACCAATCGAAGGCTAGGCCAAAGTAACTCGATGTTTCCAAGAGGTGTGTGGCCCAACTTTTGAAAGAACGGCTAAGTGGAGAACTATATGGTATTTTTCCGAAGCACTTTTCACCGTAATTGTCATAAGGTTGGTCTCTGCATCCTTAAGCATACCAGAGTCTTCACAGACGAAACAGGCTGAGGCCCAGTAATCTTGGCATTTCCAATAGTTGGTCCTAGAGACTACCAAGAAAGTGTTCTTATAAGCATTATTCCTTTGTGGTTTCAGCATTATTTTCAGTACCCGAGCAGGGTTCTGGCATTAGCATAAGAATCCTGCCTGGTAGTTGAGATTTCTAGGTGGGGTGTAAGTGCGGGGCTTCTGTCAGCCCTGCCTTTGTTTTGTTTACCTCCAGAGTTGGAAAGTGCATATTTGCGTGAGATGGGAAAAGTGTGGATCGTGCTTCAGATTTCATCCTGACACTTTGAAATGACCAGTGTGTTGGTAATTATTTGCCATTTCCATGGCATTTGGCACCGTAATAGTCATGAGGTCGGTCTCTGCATCCTGAAGCCTATGATGCTTTTTGCAGAGAAACCTCTGCTGAGGCCCAGGTAACTTGCTATTTCCCATAGCTGGCACAGGAGCCTTGGAAGATAGGATTGTTTTCAGCATTATTTCACCATCCTTTCACCACTGTTTCAAGAACGGGAGCCCTTTTCAACCGTTAGTGGAAGAATCCTTCTTTGGAGATGAGATATTTTTCTGGGGTGGCAAGTGCAGGGCCTCTGTCAGTCCTGGGTTTGTTGGACTAGCGCCAGACATGAGAAGTGCGCCTTTGTGGGACAGGTGAATAGTGCGGATCCTGTTTCAGTCTAAAGACTGAAACAGGATCCGCACTTTTCACCGTTCCTTTCAGAATCATTTGATTCATCAGCTAGGAATGGCGATTGCTTCACCAGACCAATCGAAGGCTAGGCCAAACTAACTCGATGTTTCCAAGAGGTGTGTGGCCCAACTTTTGAAAGAACCGCTAAGTGGAGAACTATTTGGTATTTTTCCGAAGCACTTTTCACCGTAATTGTCATAAGGTTGGTCTCTGCATCCTTAAGCATACCAGAGTCTTCACAGACGAAACAGGCTGAGGCCCAGTAATCTTGGCATTTCCAATAGTTGGTCCTAGAGACTACCAAGAAAGTGTTCTTTTAAGTATTATTCTGTTGTGGTTTCAGCATTATTTTCAGAACCTGAGCAGGGTTCTCGCATTAGCATAAGAATCCTGCCTGGTAGTTGAGACTTCTGGGTGGGGTGTAAGTGCGGGGCTTCTGTCAGCCCTGCCTTTGATTTGTTTACCTCCAGAGTTGGAAAGTGCATATTTGCGTGAGATGGGAAAAGTGTGGATCGTGCTTCAGATTTCATCCTGACACTTTGAAATGACCAGTGTGTTGGTAATTATTTGCCATTTCCATGGCGTTTGGCACCGTAATAGTCATGAGGTCGGTCTCTGCATCCTGAAGCCTATGATGCTTTTTGCAGACAAACCTCTGCTGAGGCCCAGGTAACTTGCTATTTCCCATAGCTGGCACAGGAGCCTTGGAAGATAGGATTGTTTTCAGCATTATTTCACCATCCTTTCACCACTGTTTCAAGAACGGGAGCCCTTTTCAACCGTTAGTGGAAGAATCCTTCTTTGGAGATGAGATATTTTTCTGGGGTGGCAAGTGCAGGGCCTCTGTCAGTCCTGGGTTTGTTGGACTAGCGCCAGACATGAGAAGTGCGCCTTTGTGGGACAGGTGAATAGTGCGGATCCTGTTTCAGCCTAAAGACTGAAACAGGATCCGCACTTTTCACCGTTACTTTCACAATCATTTGATTCATCAGCTAGGAATGGCGATTGCTTCACCAGACCAATCGAAGGCTAGGCCAAAGTAACTCGATGTTTCCAAGAGGTGTGTGGCCCAACTTTTGAAAGAACCGCTAAGTGGAGAACTATTTGGTATTTTTCCGAAGCACTTTTCACCGTAATTGTCATAAGGTTGGTCTCTGCATCCTTAAGCATACCAGAGTCTTCACAGACGAAACAGGCTGAGGCCCAGTAATCTTGGCATTTCCAATAGTTGGTCCTAGAGACTACCAAGAAAGTGTTCTTATAAGCATTATTCCTTTGTGGTTTCAGCATTATTTTCAGTACCCGAGCAGGGTTCTGGCATTAGCATAAGAATCCTGCCTGGTAGTTGAGATTTCTGGGTGGGGTGTAAGTGCAGGGCTTCTGTCAGCCCTGCCTTTGTTTTGTTTACCTCCAGAGTTGGAAAGTGCATATTTGCGTGAGATGGGAAAAGTGTGGATCGTGCTTCAGATTTCATCCTGACACTTTGAAATGACCAGTGTGTTGGTAATTATTTGCCATTTCCATGGCGTTTGGCACCGTAATAGTCATGAGGTCGGTCTCTGCATCCTGAAGCCTATGATGCTTTTTGCAGAGAAACCTCTGCTGAGGCCCAGGTAACTTGCTATTTCCCATAGCTGGCACAGGAGCCTTGGAAGATAGGATTGTTTTCAGCATTATTTCACCATCCTTTCACCACTGTTTCAAGAACGGGAGCCCTTTTCAACCGTTAGCGGAAGAATCCTTCTTTGGAGATGAGATATTTTTCTGGGGTGGCAAGTGCAGGGCCTCTGTCAGTCCTGGGTTTGTTGGACTAGCGCCAGACATGAGAAGTGCGCCTTTGTGGGACAGGTGAATAGTGCGGATCCTGTTTCAGCCTAAAGACTGAAACAGGATCCGCACTTTTCACCGTTCCTTTCAGAATCATTTGATTCATCAGCTAGGAATGGCGATTGCTTCACCAGACCAATCGAAGGCTAGGCCAAACTAACTCGATGTTTCCAAGAGGTGTGTGGCCCAACTTTTGAAAGAACCGCTAAGTGGAGAACTATTTGGTATTTTTCCGAAGCACTTTTCACCGTAATTGTCAGAAGGTTGGTCTCTGCATCCTTAAGCATACCAGAGTATTCACAGACGAAACAGGCTGAGGCCCAGTAATCTTGGCATTTCCAATAGTTGGTCCTAGAGACTACCAAGAAAGTGTTCTTTTAAGTATTATTCCGTTGTGGTTTCAGCATTATTTTCAGTACCCAAGCAGGGTTCTGGCATTAGCATAAGAATCCTGCCTGGTAGTTGAGATTTCTGGGTGGGGTGTAAGTGCGGGGCTTCTGTCAGCCCTGCCTTTGTTTTGTTTACCTCCAGAGTTGGAAAGTGCATATTTGCGTGAGATGGGAAAAGTGTGGATCGTGCTTCAGATTTCATCCTGACACTTTGAAATGACCAGTGTGTTGGTAATTATTTGCCATTTTCATGGCGTTTGGCACCGTAATAGTCATGAGGTCGGTCTCTGCATCCTGAAGCCTATGATGCTTTTTGCAGAGAAACCTCTGCTGAGGCCCAGATAACTTGCTATTTCCCATAGCTGGCACAGGACCTTGGAAGATAGGATTGTTTTCAGCATTATTTCACCATCCTTTCACCACTGTTTCAAGAACGGGAGCCCTTTTCAACCGTTAGTGGAAGAATCCTTCTTTGGAGATGAGATATTTTTCTGGGGTGGCAAGTGCAGGGCCTCTGTCAGTCCTGGGTTTGTTGGACTAGCGCCAGACATGAGAAGTGCGCCTTTGTGGGACAGGTGAATAGTGCGGATCCTGTTTCAGTCTAAAGACTGAAACAGGATCCGCACTTTTCACCGTTCCTTTCAGAACATTTGATTCATCAGCTAGGAATGGCGATTGCTTCACCAGACCAATCGAAGGCTAGGCCAAAGTAACTCGATGTTTCCAAGAGGTGTGTGGCCCAACTTTTAAAAGAACCGCTAAGTGGAGAACTATTTGGTATTTTTCCGAAGCACTTTTCACCGTAATTGTCAGAAGGTTGGTCTCTGCATCCTTAAGCATACCAGAGTATTCACAGACGAAACAGGCTGAGGCCCAGTAATCTTGGCATTTCCAATAGTTGGTCCTAGAGACTACCAAGAAAGTGTTCTTTTAAGTATTATTCTGTTGTGGTTTCAGCATTATTTTCAGAACCTGAGCAGGGTTCTCGCATTAGCATAAGAATCCTGCCTGGTAGTTGAGACTTCTGGGTGGAGTGTAAGTGCGGGGCTTCTGTCAGCCCTGCCTTTGATTTGTTTACCTCCAGAGTTGGAAAGTGCATATTTGCGTGAGATGGGAAAAGTGTGGATCGTGCTTCAGATTTCATCCTGACACTTTGAAATGACCAGTGTGTTGGTAATTATTTGCATTTCCATGGCGTTTGGCACAGAAATAGTCATGAGGTCGGTCTCTGCATCCTGAAGCCTATGATGCTTTTTGCAGACAAACCTCTGCTGAGGCCCAGGTAACTTGCTATTTCCCATAGCTGGCACAGGAGCCTTGGAAGATAGGATTGTTTTCAGTATTATTTCACCATCCTTTCACCACTGTTTCAAGAACGGGAGCCCTTTTCAACCGATAGTGGAAGAATCCTTCTTTGGAGATGAGATATTTTTCTGGGGTGGCAAGTGCAGGGCCTCTGTCAGTCCTGGGTTTGTTGGACTAGCGCCAGACATGAGAAGTGCGCCTTTGTGGGACAGGTGAATAGTGCGGATCCTGTTTCAGCCTAAAGACTGAAACAGGATCCGCACTTTTCACCGTTCCTTTCAGAATCATTTGATTCATCAGCTAGGAATGGCGATTGCTTCACCAGACCAATCGAAGGCTAGGCCAAAGTAACTCGATGTTTCCAAGAGGTGTGTGGCCCAACTATTGAAAGAACCGCTAAGTGGAGAACTATTTGGTGTTTTTCCGAAGCACTTTTCACCGTAATTGTCATAAGGTTGGTCTCTGCATCCTTAAGCATACCAGAGTCTTCACAGACGAAACAGGCTGAGGCCCAGTAATCTTGGCATTTCCAATAGTTGGTCCAAGAGACTACCAAGAAAGTGTTCTTATAAGCATTATTCCTTTGTGGTTTCAGCATTATTTTCAGTACCCGAGCAGGGTTCTGGCATTAGCATAAGAATCCTGCCTGGTAGTTGAGATTTCTGGGTGGGGTGTAAGTGCGGGGCTTCTGTCAGCCCTGCCTTTGTTTTGTTTACCTCCAGAGTTGGAAAGTGCATATTTGCGTGAGATGGGAAAAGTGTGGATCGTGCTTCAGATTTCATCCTGACACTTTGAAATGACCAGTGTGTTGGTAATTATTTGCCATTTCCATGGCGTTTGGCACCGTAATAGTCATGAGGTCGGTCTCTGCATCCTGAAGCCTATGATGCTTTTTGCAGAGAAACCTCTGCTGAGGCCCAGGTAACTTGCTATTTCCCATAGCTGGCACAGGAGCCTTGGAAGATAGGATTGTTTTCAGCATTATTTCACCATCCTTTCACCACTGTTTCAAGAACGGGAGCCCTTTTCAACCGTTAGTGGAAGAATCCTTCTTTGGAGATGAGATATTTTTCTGGGGTGGCAAGTGCAGGGCCTCTGTCAGTCCTGGGTTTGTTGGACTAGCGCCAGACATGAGAAGTGCGCCTTTGTGGGACAGGTGAATAGTGCGGATCCTGTTTCAGTCTAAAGACTGAAACAGGATCCGCACTTTTCACCGTTCCTTTCAGAATCATTTGATTCATCAGCTAGGAATGGCGATTGCTTCACCAGACCAATCGAAGGCTAGGCCAAACTAACTCGATGTTTCCAAGAGGTGTGTGGCCCAACTATTGAAAGAACCGCTAAGTGGAGAACTATTTGGTATTTTTCCGAAGCACTTTTCACCGTAATTGTCATAAGGTTGGTCTCTGCATCCTTAAGCATACCAGAGTCTTCACAGACGAAACAGGCTGAGGCCCAGAAATCTTGGCATTTCCAATAGTTGGTCCTAGAGACTACCAAGAAAGTGTTCTTTTAAGTATTATTCCGTTGTGGTTTCAGCATTATTTTCAGTACCCGAGCAGGGTTCTGGCATTAGCATAAGAATCCTGCCTGGTAGTTGAGATTTCTGGGTGGGGTGTAAGTGCGGGGCTTCTGTCAGCCCTGCCTTTGATTTGTTTACCTCCAGAGTTGGAAAGTGCATATTTGCGTGCGATGGGAAAAGTGTGGATCGAGCTTCAGATTTCATCCTGACACTTTGAAATGACCAGTGTGTTGGTAATTATTTGCCATTTCCATGGCGTTTGGCACCGTAATAGTCATGAGGTCGGTCTCTGCATCCTGAAGCCTATGATGCTTTTTGCAGAGAAACCTCTGCTGAGGCCCAGGTAACTTGCTATTTCCCATAGCTTGCACAGGAGCCTTGGAAGATAGGATTGTTTTCAGCATTATTTCACCATCCTTTCACCACTGTTTCAAGAACGGGAGCCCTTTTCAACCGTTAGTGGAAGAATCCTTCTTTGGAGATGAGATATTTTTCTGGGGTGGCAAGTGCAGGGCCTCTGTCAGTCCTGGGTTTGTTGGACTAGCGCCAGACATGAGAAGTGCGCCTTTGTGGGACAGGTGAATAGTGCGGATCCTGTTTCAGCCTAAAGACTGAAACAGGATCCGCACTTTTCACCGTTCCTTTCAGAATCATTTGATTCATCAGCTAGGAATGGCGATTGCTTCACCAGACTAATCGAAGGCTAGGCCAAACTAACTCGATGTTTCCAAGAGGTGTGTGGCCCAACTATTGAAAGAACCGCTAAGTGGAGAACTATTTGGTATTTTTCCGAAGCACTTTTCACCGTAATTGTCATAAGGTTGGTCTCTGCATCCTTAAGCATACCAGAGTCTTCACAGACGAAACAGGCTGAGGCCCAGTAATCTTGGCATTTCCAGTAGTTGGTCCTAGAGACTACCAAGAAAGTGTTCTTTTAAGTATTATTCCATTGTGGTTTCAGCATTATTTTCAGTACCCGAGCAGGGTTCTGGCATTAGCATAAGAATCCTGCCTGGTAGTTGAGATTTCTGGGTGGGGTGTAAGTGCGGGGCTTCTGTCAGCCCTGCCTTTGATTTGTTTACCTCCAGAGTTGGAAAGTGCATATTTGCGTGAGATGGGAAAAGTGTGGATCGTGCTTCAGATTTCATCCTGACACTTTGAAATGACCAGTGTGTTGGTAATTATTTGCCATTTCCATGGCGTTTGGCACCGTAATAGTCATGAGGTCGGTCTCTGCATCCTGAAGCCTATGATGCTTTTTGCAGAGAAACCTCTGCTGAGGCCCAGGTAACTTGCTATTTCCCATAGCTGGCACAGGAGCCTTGGAAGATAGGATTGTTTTCAGCATTATTTCACCATCCTTTCACCACTGTTTCAAGAACGGGAGCCCTTTTCAACCGTTAGTGGAAGAATCCTTCTTTGGAGATGAGATATTTTTTCTGGGGTGGCAGGTGCAGGGGCTCTGTCAGTCCTGGGTTTGTTGGACTAGCGCCAGACATGAGAAGTGCGCCTTTGTGGGACAGGTGAATAGTGCGGATCCTGTTTCAGTCTAAAGACTGAAACAGGATCCGCACTTTTCACCGTTCCTTTCAGAATCATTTGATTCATCAGCTAGGAATGGCGATTGCTTCACCAGACCAATCGAAGGCTAGGCCAAAGTAACTCGATGTTTCCAAGAGGTGTGTGGCCCAACTTTTGAAAGAACCGCTAAGTGGAGAACTATTTGGTATTTTTCCGAAGCACTTTTCACCGTAATTGTCATAAGGTTGGTCTCTGCATCCTTAAGCATACCAGAGTCTTCACAGACGAAACAGGCTGAGGCCCAGTAATCTTGGCATTTCCAATAGTTGGTCCTAGAGACTACCAAGAAAGTGTTCTTTTAAGTATTATTCTGTTGTGGTTTCAGCATTATTTTCAGAACCTGAGCAGGGTTCTCGCATTAGCATAAGAATCCTGCCTGGTAGTTGAGACTTCTGGGTGGGGTGTAAGTGCGGGGCTTCTGTCAGCCCTGCCTTTGATTTGTTTACCTCCAGAGTTGGAAAGTGCATATTTGCGTGAGATGGGAAAAGTGTGGATCGTGCTTCAGATTTCATCCTGACACTTTGAAATGACCAGTGTGTTGGTAATTATTTGCATTTCCATGGCGTTTGGCACAGAAATAGTCATGAGGTCGGTCTCTGCATCCTGAAGCCTATGATGCTTTTTGCAGAGAAACCACTGCTGAGGCCCAGGTAACTTGCTATTTCCCATAGCTGGCACAGGAGCCTTGGAAGATAGGATTGTTTTCAGCATTATTTCACCATCCTTTCACCACTGTTTCAAGAACGGGAGCCCTTTTCAACCGTTAGTGGAAGAATCCTTCTTTGGAGATGAGATATTTTTCTGGGGTGGCAAGTGCAGGGCCTCTGTCAGTCCTGGGTTTGTTGGACTAGCGCCAGACATGAGAAGTGCGCCTTTGTGGGACAGGTGAATAGTGCGGATCCTGTTTCAGCCTAAAGACTGAAACAGGATCCGCACTTTTCACCGTTCCTTTCAGAATCATTTGATTCATCAGCTAGGAATGGCGATTGCTTCACCAGACCAATCGAAGGCTAGGCCAAAGTAACTCGATGTTTCCAAGAGGTGTGTGGCCCAACTTTTGAGAGAACCGCTAAGTGGAGAACTATTTGGTATTTTTCCGAAGCACTTTTCACCGTAATTGTCATAAGGTTGGTCTCTGCATCCTTAAGCATACCAGAGTCTTCACAGACGAAACAGTCTGAGGCCCAGTAATCTTGGCATTTCCAATAGTTGGTCCTAGAGACTACCAAGAAAGTGTTCTTTTAAGTATTATTCCGTTGTGGTTTCAGCATTATTTTCAGTACCCGAGCAGGGTTCTGGCATTAACATAAGAATCCTGCCTGGTAGTTGAGATTTCTGGGTGGGGTGTAAGTGCGGGGCTTCTGTCAGCCCTGCCTTTGTTTTGTTTACCTGCAGAGTTGGAAAGTGCATATTTGCGTGAGATGGGAAAAGTGTGGATCGTGCTTCAGATTTCATCCTGACACTTTGAAATGACCAGTGTGTTGGTAATTATTTGCCATTTCCATGGCGTTTGGCACCGTAATAGTCATGAGGTCGGTCTCTGCATCCTGAAGCCTATGATGCTTTTTGCACAGAAACCTCTGCTGAGGCCCAGGTAACTTGCTATTTCCCATAGCTGGCACAGGAGCCTTGGAAGATAGGATTGTTTTCAGCATTATTTCACCATCCTTTCACCACTGTTTCAAGAACGGGAGCCCTTTTCAACCGTTAGTGGAAGAATCCTTCTTTGGAGATGAGATATTTTTCTGGGGTGGCAAGTGCAGGGCCTCTGTCAGTCCTGGGTTTGTTGGACTAGCGCCAGACATGAGAAGTGCGCCTTTGTGGGACAGGTGAATAGTGCGGATCCTGTTTCAGTCTAAAGACTGAAACAGGATCCGCACTTTTCACCGTTCCTTTCAGAATCATTTGATTCATCAGCTAGAAATGGCGATTGCTTCACCAGACCAATCGAAGGCTAGGCCAAAGTAACTCGATGTTTCCAAGAGGTGTGTGGCCCAACTATTGAAAGAACCGCTAAGTGGAGAACTATTTGGTATTTTTCCGAAGCACTTTTCACCGTAATTGTCATAAGGTTGGTCTCCGCATCCTTAAGCATACCAGAGTCTTCACAGACGAAACAGGCTGAGGCCCAGTAATCTTGGCATTTCCAGTAGTTGGTCCTAGAGACTACCAAGAAAGTGTTCTTTTAAGTATTATTCCGTTGTGGTTTCAGCATTATTTTCAGTACCCGAGCAGGGTTCTGGCATTAGCATAAGAATCCTGCCTGGTAGTTGAGATTTCTGGGTGGGGTGTAAGTGCGGGGCTTCTGTCAGCCCTGCCTTTGATTTGTTTACCTCCAGAGTTGGAAAGTGCATATTTGCGTGAGATGGGAAAAGTGTGGATCGTGCTTCAGATTTCATCCTGACACTTTGAAATGACCAGTGTGTTGGTAATTATTTGCCATTTCCATGGCGTTTGGCACCGTAATAGTCATGAGGTCGGTCTCTGCATCCTGAAGCCTATGATGCTTTTTGCAGAGAAACCTCTGCTGAGGCCCAGGTAACTTGCTATTTCCCATAGCTGGCACAGGAGCCTTGGAAGATAGGATTGTTTTCAGCATTATTTCACCATCCTTTCACCACTGTTTCAAGAACGGGAGCCCTTTTCAACCGTTAGTGGAAGAATCCTTCTTTGGAGATGAGATATTTTTTCTGGGGTGGCAGGTGCAGGGGCTCTGTCAGTCCTGGGTTTGTTGGACTAGCGCCAGACATGAGAAGTGCGCCTTTGTGGGACAGGTGAATAGTGCGGATCCTGTTTCAGTCTAAAGACTGAAACAGGATCCGCACTTTTCACCGTTCCTTTCAGAATCATTTGATTCATCAGCTAGGAATGGCGATTGCTTCACCAGACCAATCGAAGGCTAGGCCAAAGTAACTCGATGTTTCCAAGAGGTGTGTGGCCCAACTTTTGAAAGAACCGCTAAGTGGAGAACTATTTGTTATTTTTCCGAAGCACTTTTCACCGTAATTGTCATAAGGTTGGTCTCTGCATCCTTAAGCATACCAGAGTCTTCACAGACGAAACAGGCTGAGGCCCAGTAATCTTGGCATTTCCAATAGTTGGTCCTAGAGACTACCAAGAAAGTGTTCTTTTAAGTATTATTCTGTTGTGGTTTCAGCATTATTTTCAGAACCTGAGCAGGGTTCTCGCATTAGCATAAGATCCTGCCTGGTAGTTGAGACTTCTGGGTGGGGTGTAAGTGCGGGGCTTCTGTCAGCCCTGCCTTTGATTTGTTTACCTCCAGAGTTGGAAAGTGCATATTTGCGTGAGATGGGAAAAGTGTGGATCGTGCTTCAGATTTCATCCTGAGACTTTGAAATGACCAGTGTGTTGGTAATTATTTGCATTTCCATGGCGTTTGGCACAGAAATAGTCATGAGGTCGGTCTCTGCATCCTGAAGCCTATGATGCTTTTTGCAGAGAAACCTCTGCTGAGGCCCAGGTAACTTGCTATTTCCCATAGCTGGCACAGGAGCCTTGGAAGATAGGATTGTTTTCAGTATTATTTCACCATCCTTTCACCACTGTTTCAAGAACGGGAGCCCTTTTCAACCGTTAGTGGAAGAATCCTTCTTTGGAGATGAGATATTTTTCTGGGGTGGCAAGTGCAGGGCCTCTGTCAGTCCTGGGTTTGTTGGACTAGCGCCAGACATGAGAAGTGCGCCTTTGTGGGACAGGTGAATAGTGCGGATCCTGTTTCAGCCTAAAGACTGAAACAGGATCCGCACTTTTCACCGTTCCTTTCAGAATCATTTGATTCATCAGCTAGGAATGGCGATTGCTTCACCAGACCAATCGAAGGCTAGGCCAAACTAACTCCATGTTTCCAAGAGGTGTGTGGCCCAACTATTGAAAGAACCGCTAAGTGGAGAACTATTTGGTATTTTTCCGAAGCACTTTTCACCGTAATTGTCATAAGGTTGGTCTCCGCATCCTTAAGCATACCAGAGTCTTCACAGACGAAACAGGCTGAGGCCCAGTAATCTTGGCATTTCCAATAGTTGGTCCTAGAGACTACCAAGAGAGTGTTCTTTTAAGTATTATTCCGTTGTGGTTTCAGCATTATTTTCAGTACCCGAGCAGGGTTCTGGCATTAGCATAAGAATCCTGCCTGGTATTTGAGATTTCTGGGTGGGGTGTAAGTGCGGGGCTTCTGTCAGCCCTGCCTTTGATTTGTTTACCTCCAGAGTTGGAAAGTGCATATTTGCGTGAGATGGGAAAAGTGTGGATCGTGCTTCAGATTTCATCCTGACACTTTGAAATGACCAGTGTGTTGGTAATTATTTGCCATTTCCATGACATTTGGCACCGTAATAGTCATGAGGTCGGTCTCTGCATCCTGAAGCCTATGATGCTTTTTGCAGACAAACCTCTGCTGAGGCCCAGGTAACTTGCTATTTCCCATAGCTGGCACAGGAGCCTTGGAAGATAGGATTGTTTTCAGCATTATTTCGCCATCCTTTCACCACTGTTTCAAGAACGGGAGCCCTTTTCAACCGTTAGTGGAAGAATCCTTCTTTGGAGATGAGATATTTTTCTGGGGTGGCAAGTGCAGGGCCTCTGTCAGTCCTGGGTTTGTTGGACTAGCGCCAGACATGAGAAGTGCGCCTTTGTGGGACAGGTGAATAGTGCGGATCCTGTTTCAGTCTAAAGACTGAAACAGGATCCGCACTTTTCACCGTTCCTTTCACAATCATTTGATTCATCAGCTAGGAATGGCGATTGCTTCACCAGACCAATCGAAGGCTAGGCCAAAGTAACTCGATGTTTCCAAGAGGTGTGTGGCCCAACTATTGAAAGAACCGCTAAGTGGAGAACTATTTGGTATTTTTCCGAAGCACTTTTCACCGTAATTGTCATAAGGTTGGTCTCTGCATCCTTAAGCATACCAGAGTCTTCACAGACGAAACAGGCTGAGGCCCAGTAATCTTGGCATTTCCAATAGTTGGTCCTAGAGACTACCAAGAAAGTGTTCTTATAAGCATTATTCCTTTGTGGTTTCAGCATTATTTTCAGAACCCGAGCAGGGTTCTCGCATTAGCATAAGAATCCTGCCTGGTAGTTGAGATTTCTGGGTGGGGTGTAAGTGCTGGGCTTCTGTCAGCCCTGCCTTTGATTTGTTTACCTCCAGAGTTGGAAAGTGCATATTTGCGTGAGATGGGAAAAGTGTGGATCGTGCTTCAGATTTCATCCTGAGACTTTGAAATGACCAGTGTGTTGGTAATTATTTGCATTTTCATGGCGTTTGGCACAGAAATAGTCATGAGGTCGGTCTCTGCATCCTGAAGCCTATGATGCTTTTTGCAGAGAAACCTCTGCTGAGGCCCAGGTAACTTGCTATTTCCCATAGCTGGCACAGAAGCCTTGGAAGATAGGATTGTTTTCAGTATTATTTCACCATCCTTTCACCACTGTTTCAAGAACGGGAGCCCTTTTCAACCGTTAGTGGAAGAATCCTTCTTTGGAGATGAGATATTTTTCTGGGGTGGCAAGTGCAGGGCCTCTGTCAGTGCTGGGTTTGTTGGACTAGCGCCAGACATGAGAAGTGCGCCTTTGTGGGACAGGTGAATAGTGCGGATCCTGTTTCAGTCTAAAGACTGAAACAGGATCCGCACTTTTCACCGTTCCTTTCAGAATCATTTGATTCATCAGCTAGGAATGGCGATTGCTTCACCAGAACAATCGAAGGCTAGGCCAAAGTAACTCGATGTTTCCAAGAGGTGTGTGGCCCAACTTTTGAAAGAACTGCTAAGTGGAGAACTATTTGGAATTTTCCGAAGCACTTTTCACCGTAATTGTCAGAAGGTTGGTCTCTGCCTCCTTAAGCATACCAGAGTCTTCACAGACGAAACAGGCTGAGGCCCAGTAATCTTGGCATTTCCAATAGTTGGTCCTAGAGACTACCAAGAAAGTGTTCTTTTAAGTATTATTCTGTTGTGGTTTCAGCATTATTTTCAGAACCTGAGCAGGGTTCTCGCATTAGCATAAGAATCCTGCCTGGTAGTTGAGACTTCTGGGTGGGGTGTAAGTGCGGGGCTTCTGTCAGCCCTGCCTTTGATTTGTTTACCTCCAGAGTTGGAAAGTGCATATTTGCGTGAGATGGGAAAAGTGTGGATCGTGCTTCAGATTTCATCCTGAGACTTTGAAATGACCAGTGTGTTGGTAATTATTTGCATTTCCATGGCGTTTGGCACAGAAATAGTCATGAGGTCGGTCTCTGCATCCTGAAGCCTATGATGCTTTTTGCAGACAAACCTCTGCTGAGGCCCAGGTAACTTGCTATTTCCCATAGCTGGCACAGGAGCCTTGGAAGATAGGATTGTTTTCAGTATTATTTCACCATCCTTTCACCACTGTTTCAAGAACGGGAGCCCTTTTCAACCGTTAGTGGAAGAATCCTTCTTTGGAGATGAGATATTTTTCTGGGGTGGCAAGTGCAGGGCCTCTGTCAGTCCTGGGTTTGTTGGACTAGCGCCAGACATGAGAAGTGCGCCTTTGTGGGACAGGTGAATAGTGCGGATCCTGTTTCAGTCTAAAGACTGAAACAGGATCCGCACTTTTCACCGTTCCTTTCAGAATCATTTGATTCATCAGCTAGGAATGGCGATTGCTTCACCAGAACAATCGAAGGCTAGGCCAAAGTAACTCGATGTTTCCAAGAGGTGTGTGGCCCAACTTTTGAAAGAACCGCTAAGTGGAGAACTATTTGGAATTTTCCGAAGCACTTTTCACCGTAATTGTCAGAAGGTTGGTCTCTGCCTCCTTAAGCATACCAGAGTCTTCACAGACGAAACAGGCTGAGGCCCAGTAATCTTGGCATTTCCAATAGTTGGTCCTAGAGACTACCAAGAAAGTGTTCTTTTAAGTATTATTCTGTTGTGGTTTCAGCATTATTTTCAGAACCTGAGCAGGGTTCTCGCATTAGCATAAGAATCCTGCCTGGTAGTTGAGACTTCTGGGTGGGGTGTAAGTGCGGGGCTTCTGTCAGCCCTGCCTTTGATTTGTTTACCTCCAGAGTTGGAAAGTGCATATTTGCGTGAGATGGGAAAAGTGTGGATCGTGCTTCAGATTTCATCCTGAGACTTTGAAATGACCAGTGTGTTGGTAATTATTTGCATTTCCATGGCGTTTGGCACAGAAATAGTCATGAGGTCGGTCTCTGCATCCTGAAGCCTATGATGCTTTTTGCAGACAAACCTCTGCTGAGGCCCAGGTAACTTGCTATTTCCCATAGCTGGCACAGGAGCCTTGGAAGATAGGATTGTTTTCAGCATTATTTCACCATCCTTTCACCACTGTTTCAAGAACGGGAGCCCTTTTCAACCGTTAGTGGAAGAATCCTTCTTTGGAGATGAGATATTTTTTCTGGGGTGGCAGGTGCAGGGGCTCTGTCAGTCCTGGGTTTGTTGGACTAGCGCCAGACATGAGAAGTGCGCCTTTGTGGGACAGGTGAATAGTGCGGATCCTGTTTCAGTCTAAAGACTGAAACAGGATCCGCACTTTTCACCGTTCCTTTCAGAATCATTTGATTCATCAGCTAGGAATGGCGATTGCTTCACCAGACCAATCGAAGGCTAGGCCAAAGTAACTCGATGTTTCCAAGAGGTGTGTGGCCCAACTTTTGAAAGAACCGCTAAGTGGAGAACTATTTGTTATTTTTCCGAAGCACTTTTCACCGTAATTGTCATAAGGTTGGTCTCTGCATCCTTAAGCATACCAGAGTCTTCACAGACGAAACAGGCTGAGGCCCAGTAATCTTGGCATTTCCAATAGTTGGTCCTAGAGACTACCAAGAAAGTGTTCTTTTAAGTATTATTCTGTTGTGGTTTCAGCATTATTTTCAGAACCTGAGCAGGGTTCTCGCATTAGCATAAGATCCTGCCTGGTAGTTGAGACTTCTGGGTGGGGTGTAAGTGCGGGGCTTCTGTCAGCCCTGCCTTTGATTTGTTTACCTCCAGAGTTGGAAAGTGCATATTTGCGTGAGATGGGAAAAGTGTGGATCGTGCTTCAGATTTCATCCTGAGACTTTGAAATGACCAGTGTGTTGGTAATTATTTGCATTTCCATGGCGTTTGGCACAGAAATAGTCATGAGGTCGGTCTCTGCATCCTGAAGCCTATGATGCTTTTTGCAGAGAAACCTCTGCTGAGGCCCAGGTAACTTGCTATTTCCCATAGCTGGCACAGGAGCCTTGGAAGATAGGATTGTTTTCAGTATTATTTCACCATCCTTTCACCACTGTTTCAAGAACGGGAGCCCTTTTCAACCGTTAGTGGAAGAATCCTTCTTTGGAGATGAGATATTTTTCTGGGGTGGCAAGTGCAGGGCCTCTGTCAGTCCTGGGTTTGTTGGACTAGCGCCAGACATGAGAAGTGCGCCTTTGTGGGACAGGTGAATAGTGCGGATCCTGTTTCAGCCTAAAGACTGAAACAGGATCCGCACTTTTCACCGTTCCTTTCAGAATCATTTGATTCATCAGCTAGGAATGGCGATTGCTTCACCAGACCAATCGAAGGCTAGGCCAAACTAACTCCATGTTTCCAAGAGGTGTGTGGCCCAACTATTGAAAGAACCGCTAAGTGGAGAACTATTTGGTATTTTTCCGAAGCACTTTTCACCGTAATTGTCATAAGGTTGGTCTCCGCATCCTTAAGCATACCAGAGTCTTCACAGACGAAACAGGCTGAGGCCCAGTAATCTTGGCATTTCCAATAGTTGGTCCTAGAGACTACCAAGAGAGTGTTCTTTTAAGTATTATTCCGTTGTGGTTTCAGCATTATTTTCAGTACCCGAGCAGGGTTCTGGCATTAGCATAAGAATCCTGCCTGGTATTTGAGATTTCTGGGTGGGGTGTAAGTGCGGGGCTTCTGTCAGCCCTGCCTTTGATTTGTTTACCTCCAGAGTTGGAAAGTGCATATTTGCGTGAGATGGGAAAAGTGTGGATCGTGCTTCAGATTTCATCCTGACACTTTGAAATGACCAGTGTGTTGGTAATTATTTGCCATTTCCATGACATTTGGCACCGTAATAGTCATGAGGTCGGTCTCTGCATCCTGAAGCCTATGATGCTTTTTGCAGACAAACCTCTGCTGAGGCCCAGGTAACTTGCTATTTCCCATAGCTGGCACAGGAGCCTTGGAAGATAGGATTGTTTTCAGCATTATTTCGCCATCCTTTCACCACTGTTTCAAGAACGGGAGCCCTTTTCAACCGTTAGTGGAAGAATCCTTCTTTGGAGATGAGATATTTTTCTGGGGTGGCAAGTGCAGGGCCTCTGTCAGTCCTGGGTTTGTTGGACTAGCGCCAGACATGAGAAGTGCGCCTTTGTGGGACAGGTGAATAGTGCGGATCCTGTTTCAGTCTAAAGACTGAAACAGGATCCGCACTTTTCACCGTTCCTTTCACAATCATTTGATTCATCAGCTAGGAATGGCGATTGCTTCACCAGACCAATCGAAGGCTAGGCCAAAGTAACTCGATGTTTCCAAGAGGTGTGTGGCCCAACTATTGAAAGAACCGCTAAGTGGAGAACTATTTGGTATTTTTCCGAAGCACTTTTCACCGTAATTGTCATAAGGTTGGTCTCTGCATCCTTAAGCATACCAGAGTCTTCACAGACGAAACAGGCTGAGGCCCAGTAATCTTGGCATTTCCAATAGTTGGTCCTAGAGACTACCAAGAAAGTGTTCTTATAAGCATTATTCCTTTGTGGTTTCAGCATTATTTTCAGAACCCGAGCAGGGTTCTCGCATTAGCATAAGAATCCTGCCTGGTAGTTGAGATTTCTGGGTGGGGTGTAAGTGCTGGGCTTCTGTCAGCCCTGCCTTTGATTTGTTTACCTCCAGAGTTGGAAAGTGCATATTTGCGTGAGATGGGAAAAGTGTGGATCGTGCTTCAGATTTCATCCTGAGACTTTGAAATGACCAGTGTGTTGGTAATTATTTGCATTTTCATGGCGTTTGGCACAGAAATAGTCATGAGGTCGGTCTCTGCATCCTGAAGCCTATGATGCTTTTTGCAGAGAAACCTCTGCTGAGGCCCAGGTAACTTGCTATTTCCCATAGCTGGCACAGAAGCCTTGGAAGATAGGATTGTTTTCAGTATTATTTCACCATCCTTTCACCACTGTTTCAAGAACGGGAGCCCTTTTCAACCGTTAGTGGAAGAATCCTTCTTTGGAGATGAGATATTTTTCTGGGGTGGCAAGTGCAGGGCCTCTGTCAGTGCTGGGTTTGTTGGACTAGCGCCAGACATGAGAAGTGCGCCTTTGTGGGACAGGTGAATAGTGCGGATCCTGTTTCAGTCTAAAGACTGAAACAGGATCCGCACTTTTCACCGTTCCTTTCAGAATCATTTGATTCATCAGCTAGGAATGGCGATTGCTTCACCAGAACAATCGAAGGCTAGGCCAAAGTAACTCGATGTTTCCAAGAGGTGTGTGGCCCAACTTTTGAAAGAACTGCTAAGTGGAGAACTATTTGGAATTTTCCGAAGCACTTTTCACCGTAATTGTCAGAAGGTTGGTCTCTGCCTCCTTAAGCATACCAGAGTCTTCACAGACGAAACAGGCTGAGGCCCAGTAATCTTGGCATTTCCAATAGTTGGTCCTAGAGACTACCAAGAAAGTGTTCTTTTAAGTATTATTCTGTTGTGGTTTCAGCATTATTTTCAGAACCTGAGCAGGGTTCTCGCATTAGCATAAGAATCCTGCCTGGTAGTTGAGACTTCTGGGTGGGGTGTAAGTGCGGGGCTTCTGTCAGCCCTGCCTTTGATTTGTTTACCTCCAGAGTTGGAAAGTGCATATTTGCGTGAGATGGGAAAAGTGTGGATCGTGCTTCAGATTTCATCCTGAGACTTTGAAATGACCAGTGTGTTGGTAATTATTTGCATTTCCATGGCGTTTGGCACAGAAATAGTCATGAGGTCGGTCTCTGCATCCTGAAGCCTATGATGCTTTTTGCAGACAAACCTCTGCTGAGGCCCAGGTAACTTGCTATTTCCCATAGCTGGCACAGGAGCCTTGGAAGATAGGATTGTTTTCAGTATTATTTCACCATCCTTTCACCACTGTTTCAAGAACGGGAGCCCTTTTCAACCGTTAGTGGAAGAATCCTTCTTTGGAGATGAGATATTTTTCTGGGGTGGCAAGTGCAGGGCCTCTGTCAGTCCTGGGTTTGTTGGACTAGCGCCAGACATGAGAAGTGCGCCTTTGTGGGACAGGTGAATAGTGCGGATCCTGTTTCAGTCTAAAGACTGAAACAGGATCCGCACTTTTCACCGTTCCTTTCAGAATCATTTGATTCATCAGCTAGGAATGGCGATTGCTTCACCAGAACAATCGAAGGCTAGGCCAAAGTAACTCGATGTTTCCAAGAGGTGTGTGGCCCAACTTTTGAAAGAACCGCTAAGTGGAGAACTATTTGGAATTTTCCGAAGCACTTTTCACCGTAATTGTCAGAAGGTTGGTCTCTGCCTCCTTAAGCATACCAGAGTCTTCACAGACGAAACAGGCTGAGGCCCAGTAATCTTGGCATTTCCAATAGTTGGTCCTAGAGACTACCAAGAAAGTGTTCTTTTAAGTATTATTCTGTTGTGGTTTCAGCATTATTTTCAGAACCTGAGCAGGGTTCTCGCATTAGCATAAGAATCCTGCCTGGTAGTTGAGACTTCTGGGTGGGGTGTAAGTGCGGGGCTTCTGTCAGCCCTGCCTTTGATTTGTTTACCTCCAGAGTTGGAAAGTGCATATTTGCGTGAGATGGGAAAAGTGTGGATCGTGCTTCAGATTTCATCCTGAGACTTTGAAATGACCAGTGTGTTGGTAATTATTTGCATTTCCATGGCGTTTGGCACAGAAATAGTCATGAGGTCGGTCTCTGCATCCTGAAGCCTATGATGCTTTTTGCAGACAAACCTCTGCTGAGGCCCAGGTAACTTGCTATTTCCCATAGCTGGCACAGGAGCCTTGGAAGATAGGATTGTTTTCAGCATTATTTCACCATCCTTTCACCACTGTTTCAAGAACGGGAGCCCTTTTCAACCGTTAGTGGAAGAATCCTTCTTTGGAGATGAGATATTTTTCTGGGGTGGCAAGTGCAGGGCCTCTGTCAGTCCTGGGTTTGTTGGACTAGCGCCAGACATGAGAAGTGCGCCTTTGTGGGACAGGTGAATAGTGCGGATCCTGTTTCAGTCTAAAGACTGAAACAGGATCCGCACTTTTCACCGTTCCTTTCAGAATCATTTGATTCATCAGCTAGGAATGGCGATTGCTTCACCAGACCAATCGAAGGCTAGGCCAAAGTAACTCGATGTTTCCAAGAGGTGTGTGGCCCAACTTTTGAAAGAACCGCTAAGTGGAGAACTATTTGGTATTTTTCCGAAGCACTTTTCACCGTAATTGTCATAAGGTTGGTCTCTGCATCCTTAAGCATACCAGAGTCTTCACAGACGAAACAGGCTGAGGCCCAGTAATCTTGGCATTTCCAATAGTTGGTCCTAGAGACTACCAAGAAAGTGTTCTTTTAAGTATTATTCTGTTGTGGTTTCAGCATTATTTTCAGAACCTGAGCAGGGTTCTCGCATTAGCATAAGAATCCTGCCTGGTAGTTGAGACTTCTGGGTGGGGTGTAAGTGCGGGGCTTCTGTCAGCCCTGCCTTTGATTTGTTTACCTCCAGAGTTGGAAAGTGCATATTTGCGTGAGATGGGAAAAGTGTGGATCGTGCTTCAGATTTCATCCTGAGACTTTGAAATGACCAGTGTGTTGGTAATTATTTGCATTTCCATGGCGTTTGGCACCGTAATAGTCATGAGGTCGGTCTCTGCATCCTGAAGCCTATGATGCTTTTTGCAGAGAAACCTCTGCTGAGGCCCAGGTAACTTGCTATTTCCCATAGCTGGCACAGGAGCCTTGGAAGATAGGATTGTTTTCAGTATTATTTCACCATCCTTTCACCACTGTTTCAAGAACGGGAGCCCTTTTCAACCGTTAGTGGAAGAATCCTTCTTTGGAGTTGAGATATTTTTCTGGGGTGGCAAGTGCAGGGCCTCTGTCAGTCCTGGGTTTGTTGGACTAGCGCCAGACATGAGAAGTGCGCCTTTGTGGGACAGGTGAATAGTGCGGATCCTGTTTCAGTCTAAGGACTGAAACAGGATCCGCACTTTTCACCGTTCCTTTCAGAATCATTTGATTCATCAGCTAGGAATGGCGATTGCTTCACCAGACCAATCGAAGGCTAGGCCAAAGTAACTCGATGTTTCCAAGAGGTGTGTGGCCCAACTATTGAAAGAACCGCTAAGTGGAGAACTATTTGGTATTTTTCCGAAGCACTTTTCACCGTAATTGTCATAAGGTTGGTCTCTGCATCCTTAAGCATACCAGAGTCTTCACAGACGAAACAGGCTGAGGCCCAGTAATCTTGGCATTTCCAGTAGTTGGTCCTAGAGACTACCAAGAAAGTGTTGTTTTAAGTATTATTCTGTTGTGGTTTCAGCATTATTTTCAGAACCTGAGCAGGGTTCTCGCATTAGCATAAGAATCCTGCCTGGTAGTTGAGACTTCTGGGTGGGGTGTAAGTGCGGGGCTTCTGTCAGCCCTGCCTTTGATTTGTTTACCTCCAGAGTTGGAAAGTGCATATTTGCGTGAGATGGGAAAAGTGTGGATCGTGCTTCAGATTTCATCCTGACACTTTGAAATGACCAGTGTGTTGGTAATTATTTGCATTTCCATGGCGTTTGGCACCGTAATAGTCATGAGGTCGGTCTCTGCATCCTGAAGCCTATGATGCTTTTTGCAGAGAAACCTCTGCTGAGGCCCAGGTAACTTGCTATTTCCCATAGCTGGCACAGGAGCCTTGGAAGATAGGATTGTTTTCAGTATTATTTCACCATCCTTTCACCACTGTTTCAAGAACGGGAGCCCTTTTCAACCGTTAGTGGAAGAATCCTTCTTTGGAGATGAGATATTTTTCTGGGGTGGCAAGTGCAGGGCCTCTGTCAGTCCTGGGTTTGTTGGACTAGCGCCAGACATGAGAAGTGCGCCTTTGTGGGACAGGTGAATAGTGCGGATCCTGTTTCAGTCTAAGGACTGAAACAGGATCCGCACTTTTCACCGTTCCTTTCAGAATCATTTGATTCATCAGCTAGGAATGGCGATTGCTTCACCAGACCAATCGAAGGCTAGGCCAAAGTAACTCGATGTTTCCAAGAGGTGTGTGGCCCAACTATTGAAAGAACCGCTAAGTGGAGAACTATTTGGTATTTTTCCGAAGCACTTTTCACCGTAATTGTCATAAGGTTGGTCTCTGCATCCTTAAGCATACCAGAGTCTTCACAGACGAAACAGGCTGAGGCCCAGTAATCTTGGCATTTCCAGTAGTTGGTCCTAGAGACTACCAAGAAAGTGTTGTTTTAAGTATTATTCTGTTGTGGTTTCAGCATTATTTTCAGAACCTGAGCAGGGTTCTCGCATTAGCATAAGAATCCTGCCTGGTAGTTGAGACTTCTGGGTGGGGTGTAAGTGCGGGGCTTCTGTCAGCCCTGCCTTTGATTTGTTTACCTCCAGAGTTGGAAAGTGCATATTTGCGTGAGATGGGAAAAGTGTGGATCGTGCTTCAGATTTCATCCTGACACTTTGAAATGACCAGTGTGTTGGTAATTATTTGCATTTCCATGGCGTTTGGCACAGAAATAGTCATGAGGTCGGTCTCTGCATCCTGAAGCCTATGATGCTTTTTGCAGAGAAACCTCTGCTGAGGCCCAGGTAACTTGCTATTTCCCATAGCTGGCACAGGAGCCTTGGAAGATAGGATTGTTTTCAGTATTATTTCGCCATCCTTTCACCACTGTTTCAAGAACGGGAGCCCTTTTCAACCGTTAGTGGAAGAATCCTTCTTTGGAGATGAGATATTTTTCTGGGGTGGCAAGTGCAGGGCCTCTGTCAGTCCTGGGTTTGTTGGACTAGCGCCAGACATGAGAAGTGCGCCTTTGTGGGACAGGTGAATAGAGCGGATCCTGTTTCAGTCTAAAGACTGAAACAGGATCCGCACTTTTCACCGTTCCTTTCAGAATCATTTGATTCATCAGCTAGGAATGGCGATTGCTTCACCAGACCAATCGAAGGCTAGGCCAAAGTAACTCGATGTTTCCAAGAGGTGTGTGGCCCAACTTTTGAAAGAACCGCTAAGTGGAGAACTATTTGTTATTTTTCCGAAGCACTTTTCACCGTAATTGTCATAAGGTTGGTCTCTGCATCCTTAAGCATACCAGAGTCTTCACAGACGAAACAGGCTGAGGCCCAGTAATCTTGGCATTTCCAATAGTTGGTCCTAGAGACTACCAAGAAAGTGTTGTTTTAAGTATTATTCTGTTGTGGTTTCAGCATTATTTTCAGAACCCGAGCAGGGTTCTCGCATTAGCATAAGAATCCTGCCTGGTAGTTGAGATTTCTGGGTGGGGTGTAAGTGCGGGGCTTCTGTCAGCCCTGCCTTTGATTTGTTTACCTCCAGAGTTGGAAAGTGCATATTTGCGTGAGATGGGAAAAGTGTGGATCGTGCTTCAGATTTCATCCTGACACTTTGAAATGACCAGTGTGTTGGTAATTATTTGCATTTCCATGGCGTTTGGCACAGAAATAGTCATGAGGTCGGTCTCTGCATCCTGAAGCCTATGATGCTTTTTGCAGAGAAACCTCTGCTGAGGCCCAGGTAACTTGCTATTTCCCATAGCTGGCACAGGAGCCTTGGAAGATAGGATTGTTTTCAGTATTATTTCACCATCCTTTCACCACTGTTTCAAGAACGGGAGCCCTTTTCAACCGTTAGTGGAAGAATCCTTCTTTGGAGATGAGATATTTTTCTGGGGTGGCAAGTGCAGGGCCTCTGTCAGTCCTGGGTTTGTTGGACTAGCGCCAGACATGAGAAGTGCGCCTTTGTGGGACAGGTGAATAGTGCGGATCCTGTTTCAGTCTAAAGACTGAAACAGGATCCGCACTTTTCACCGTTCCTTTCAGAATCATTTGATTCATCAGCTAGGAATGGCGATTGCTTCACCAGACCAATCGAAGGCTAGGCCAAAGTAACTCGATGTTTCCAAGAGGTGTGTGGCCCAACTTTTGAAAGAACCGCTAAGTGGAGAACTATTTGGTATTTTTCCCAAGCACTTTTCACCGTAATTGTCATAAGGTTGGTCTCTGCATCCTTAAGCATACCAGAGTCTTCACAGACGAAACAGGCTGAGGCCCAGTAATCTTGGCATTTCCAATAGTTGGTCCTAGAGACTACCAAGAAAGTGTTCTTTTAAGTATTATTCTGTTGTGGTTTCAGCATTATTTTCAGAACCTGAGCAGGGTTCTCGCATTAGCATAAGAATCCTGCCTGGTAGTTGAGACTTCTGGGTGGGGTGTAAGTGCGGTTCTTCTGTCAGCCCTGCCTTTGATTTGTTTACCTCCAGAGTTGGAAAGTGCATATTTGCGTGAGATGGGAAAAGTGTGGATCGTGCTTCAGATTTCATCCTGACACTTTGAAATGACCAGTGTGTTGGTAATTATTTGCCATTTCCATGGCATTTGGCACCGTAATAGTCATGAGGTCGGTCTCTGCATCCTGAAGCCTATGATGCTTTTTGCAGACAAACCTCTGCTGAGGCCCAGGTAACTTGCTATTTCCCATAGCTGGCACAGGAGCCTTGGAAGATAGGATTGTTTTCAGCATTATTTCACCATCCTTTCACCACTGTTTCAAGAACGGGAGCCCTTTTCAACCGTTAGTGGAAGAATCCTTCTTTGGAGATGAGATATTTTTCTGGGGTGGCAAGTGCAGGGCCTCTGTCAGTCCTGGGTTTGTTGGACTAGCGCCAGACATGAGAAGTGCGCCTTTGTGGGACAGGTGAATAGTGCGGATCCTGTTTCAGTCTAAAGACTGAAACAGGATCCGCACTTTTCACCGTTCCTTTCACAATCATTTGATTCATCAGCTAGGAATGGCGATTGCTTCACCAGACCAATCGAAGGCTAGGCCAAAGTAACTCGATGTTTCCAAGAGGTGTGTGGCCCAACTTTTGAAAGAACCGCTAAGTGGAGAACTATTTGGTATTTTTCCGAAGCACTTTTCACCGTAATTGTCATAAGGTTGGTCTCTGCATCCTTAAGCATACCAGAGTCTTCACAGACGAAACAGGCTGAGGCCCAGTAATCTTGGCATTTCCAATAGTTGGTCCTAGAGACTACCAAGAAAGTGTTCTTTTAAGTATTATTCTGTTGT